>NC_045985.1:1720033-1928908 GCF_010909765.2 Amblyraja radiata | reverse complement strand
ACACCAACGGCGTTTTGCAGGGGGGGGGGGGGGAGGGGGGGCTGCGGCATCAAACTCATATTAACCAACCCCAAACACACAGGTGGGGGGAGGGAGGGGGGATGTGAAGAGGGGAGGGAGGGGAGAGGAGGTGGAGGAAATGGGACAGATTTGGGAGGGAAAGGAGAGCGGGGTAGGGGGTGAGAGAGGGGGATGGGGAGATAGATGTGGTGGAGGGGGAGGATGGGGAGGTAGGAAGGAGGGAGGGAGGGGGAGAGGGGTGGGGGAGAGAGGGGAAAGAGGGGAGAGGGAGGTGGAGAGGGGTAGGGGGAGTGATGGAAGAGGGACAGAGGGGTAGGAGGAAGGGGGTGGCGTAGAGAGGGAAGGGGGGTGGGGGAGAGAGGGATGGGTGGGAGAGGGGTTTCGGAGAGGGAAACATAGAACCATTGAAATTAAGTGCAGGAGTAGGCCATTCGGCCCTTCGAGCCTGCACCACCATTCAATATGATCGTGGCTGATCATCCAACTCAGTATCCTGTACCTGCCTTCTCTCCATACCCCCTGATCCCTTTAGCCACAAGGACCACATCTAACTCCCTCTTAAATACAGCCAATGAACAGGCCTCAACTACCTTCTGTGCCAGTGAATTCCAGAGATTCACCACTCTCTGTGTTAAAAATGTTTTTCTCATCTCGGTCCTAAAAGATTTACCCCTTATCCTTAAACTGTGACCCCTTGTTCTGGACTTCCCCAACATCTGGAACAATCTTCCTGCATCTAGCCTGTCCAACCCCTTAAGAATTTTGTAAGTTTCTATAAGATACCCCCTCAATCTTTTAAATTCTAGCATGTACAAGCCGAGTCTATCCAGTCTTTCGTCATATGAAAGTCCTGACATCCCAGGAATCAGTCTGGTGAACCTTCTCTGTACTCCCTCTATGGCAACGATGTATTTGAACATTGGGCATTGTGACATCACACGATGGAACGTTCACCAGGGGCTGGGGCTGGTGCTGCTTCTATGGGTGAGAAGCCAGTTTAGTTGTGAAATATTGGGGGGGGGGGGGTGGGTTAGGATTTGATTAAAAACGTGCACTTAAACACGACGACCAATGGCAAACCCGTTGGGTCTGATCCCCCAACGCAGCCGTTCCCTACCCGTAGCCCCCACTGGGGGGGGGGGGTGGGGGGCGGGCGCCTCACACACACTAACCACCCCCACACACAGAGTTGGAAAAGTGCATAAAGACCGTTCCCTACCTGTAGCCCCCAGGGGAGATTTGGTCGTCGAAGTCGGGTCCCTGCCGTCTTAAAATATCGTATCTTGAAGTCGTCGAAGTCGGGTCCGTCTCGGCAACGCGTGGGGGGGGTGGTGGGGGGGTTAGCGGTGCGGCATCACACACACGAAGCTTCGACACACACAGAGCCTTAAAAGTGTAAATGCCCGACCTCTTTTCCGTTTTTCTCTAATTTAATTAAGATGTGCAGGTGGTGTTCTTATCGAGGTTCAGGGGTGAATGACGTAAATATTTTCACACAATATGGGAACATCTCATGTTGTCTTGAAGGCTCCTCGGCCCACATCTGACTCTCTGTACTGTCACTATGGCAACGATGTCTATGAGCACTGGGCATTGTGACATCACACGATGGAACGTTCACCATTGGCTTGGGCTCCTGCATAGGCATATGTAAATGAATCCATTCCGATTGGACATATGTGAAGATTGGGCATTGTGACATCACACGATGGAACGCTCAGCAGGGGCTGGTGCTGGTGAAGGTTCTGTGGGTGTGAAGCCAGTTTAGTTTTGAAATATTGGGGGGGGGGGGGGGGGTTAGGATTTGATTAAAAACGTACACTTAAACACGTCGAAATGTAATGAGGAACGGATACTTAGAAAGAAAAGAGAAATCTCTACCAAAATGGAAAAGATGTCGGCGATTCAGCGTTCCCCCTTATCCTTAAACTTTGACCCCTTGTTCTGGTCTTCCCCAACATCCGGAACAATCTTCCTGCATCTAGCCTGTCCAACCCCTTAAGAATTTTAAACGTCTCTATAAGATACCCCCTCAATCTTCTAAAATCTAGCGATTACAAGGCGAGTCTATCCAGTCTTTCTTCATATGAAAGTTCTGACATAACAGGAATCAGCCTGGTGAACCTTCTCTGTACTCCCTCTCTATGGCAACGATGTCTTTGAGCATTGGGCATTGTGACATCACACGATGGAACGTTCACCATTGGCTTGGGCTCCTGCATAGGCATATGTAAATGGATCCATTCCGATTGGACATATGTGAAGATTGGGCATTGTGACATCACACGATGGAACGTTCAGCAGGGGCTGGGGCTGGTGAAGGTTCTGTGGGTGTGAAGCCAGTTTAGTTTTGAAATATTGGGGGGGGGGGGGGAAGGATTTGATTAAAAACGTGTACTTAAACACGACGGAATGTAATGAGGAGCGGATACTTAGAAAGAAAAGTGAAATCTCTACCGAAATGGAAAAGATGTCGGCGATTCTGCGTCCAGTTTCGGAGTTGCAGGGAATCAATGGAAGAAATGTGACAGCCGGACGGAGTTCCGTTTCGGAATTTTGGGCGAGAGTTTTATATATTAATAGATAGATCACAAAACGGCGTCGAGAATCACACACGTCATACTAGGCTGTTTTCCGCAGATTGGTGCATCTTGAATCTTGCTCTGTTCTATAGGGAGGTTTCACGGCGGTGGGGTCACGACCCATGACCTGTCCTGTTGCTACGCTACACCAAGTGGATTACACGCGATGAACTGCAGGTAGGCATTTACCATTGTTTCCAACATAGCCGACCCGTTAAAACCCGCCCAAAATGTCAATGTTTGCGCTGTAAATAATTATGGAAATCGGGATAAGCGTGAGAGACATTTATCCCACTTCAGAATTCCAAAAGTGAGGAGAAATGACGGTAGATAGAAGTGAGAGCTGAAGGGACAACAACAGCCAGAGTGCTTGGTGAACATTGGCCGTTTGCTCACTGCATTTCATCAACTAAGGCAATATTTGTATTTTTTCTTGATTCCTTTGGCATCTAAAAAGTTTCAGAAGTGATAAATCTGGCTGTAAATTTTTTAAATCGCCCATGGTTCCCAAGTGGGTTTTTACATACAAAATGAAAACGCATCTGAAGAAAAATTTACAGCCGGATTTATCACTTCTGAGACTTTTTAGATGCCAAAGGAATCAAGAAAAAACACAAATAATGCCTTACTGTTGATGAAATGCAGTGAGCAAACGCGATAATTCCCAATATTTTCAATGTTTACCAAGCACTTTAGCTGCTGTTGTCCCTTCAGCTCTCGCTTCTATTTACCTTCATTTCGCTTCACGTTTGGAATGCTAAAGTTGGGTACGATGTCTCTCACACTTACCCTGACTCACACAATTTTTTTCAGCGCAAAAATGCAATATTTTGGCGGTTTTTAAACGGGTAGGAAAGTACGCGCTTCTAGCATTAATAACATGTACCGGAAGTGACGGATGTCTTCCAGTTGGATTTAGCGGCTCCGTGCCTCGAGCCCTATGACCCAGTGACCTTTCGTGCAATCACCCTATAATCTGTGCTATCTATCCTCTCTCTCCCACTCTGTCTCTCTCCCCCTCCCCTCTCTATCTCCCTCTCTCTCTCTCATTCCTCTCTCTCCCCCACTCTCTATCATTCGTCTCTCTCTCTCATTTCTATTTGTCTCTCATTCCTCTCCCACTCTCCCCCCCCCCCTCTCCCCTCTCTCTCACCAAAAAAAATAATATATATATATATATATATATTGTACACACACAGAGACATACTGATATATATACTGATATATATATATGTATTTTAAATACACACGCACATATATATAGAAAAATATATGCTGATATATATACAGATGTATATCCTGATATATATGCTGACGTCACAGCAGGAGGTTGCTGGGGCAGCTGCGATGTGTGTGCGTGTCTGTGTGCATCTGTGTGAGTGCATTTTTGTGTGCCTGTGTGTGTCTGTGTGTCTGAAACATAGAAAATAGGTGCAGGAGGAGGCCATTTGGCCCTTCGAGCCAGCACCGCCATTCATTGTGATCATGGCTGATCGTCCCCAATCAATAACCCGTGCCTGCCTTCTACCCATATCCCTTGAATCCACTAGCCCCTAGAGCTCTATCTAACTCTCTCTTAAATCCATCCAATGATTTGGCCTCCACTGCCCTCTGTGGCAGGGAATTCCACAAATTCACAACTCTCTGGGTGAAAAAGTTTTTTCTCACCTCTGTCTTCAATGGCCTCCCCTTTTTTTTTAGTGTGGCCCCTGCTTCTGGACTCGCCCAACATTGGGAACATTTTTCCTGCATCTAGCTTGTCCAGTCCTTTTATAATTTTATATGTTTCTATAAGACCTTCCCCTCATCCTTCTAAACTCCAGTGAATACAAGCCCAGTCTTTTCAATCTTTCCTCGTATGACAGTCCCGCCATCCCAGGGATCAATCTTGTGAACCAACTCTGCACTGCCTCAATCAAGTTTCAAGTTTCAAGTGAGTTTATTGTCATGTGTCCCTGTATAGGACAATGAAATTCTTGCTTTGCTTAAGCACACAGAACATAGTAGGCATTTACTACAAAACAGATAAGTGTGTCCATATACCATAATATAAATATATACGCACATGAATAAATAAACTGATAACGTGCAAATAACAGATAATGGGTTATTAATAATCAGAGTTTTGTCCGAGCCAGGTTTAATAGCCCGATGGCTGTGGGGAAGGTAGCTATTCCTGAACCTGGTTGTTGCAGTCTTCAGGCTCCTGTACCTTCTACCTGAAGGTAGCAGGGAGATGAGTGTGTGGCCAGGATGGTGTGGGTCTTTGATGATACTGCCAGCCTTTTTGAGGCGGCGAATGCGATAGATCCCCTCGATGGAAGGAAGGTCAGAGCCGATGATGGACTGGGCAGTGTTTACTATTTTTTGTAGTCTTTTCCTCTCCAGGGCGCTCAAGTTGCCGAACCAAGCCACGTTGCAACCGGTCAGCATGCTCTCTACTGTGCACCTGTAGACGTTAGAGAGACTCCTCCTTGACAAACCGACTCTCCGTAATCTTCTCAGGAAGTAGAGGCGCTGATGAGCTTTCTTGATAATTATATTAGTGTTCTCGGAACTGTGACTGGCTATGCTGTCATGAGTATAGAGTGAGTACAGCAGGAGGCTGAGCACGCAGCCTTGAGGTGCTCCCGTGCTGATTGTTATCGAGACTGACACATTTCCACCAATACGAACAGACTGTGGCCTGTGATAGAGGAAGTCGAGGATCCAATTGCAGAGGGATGCGCAGAGACCCAGTTCTGCGAGTTTGGTAACCAGCTTGGAGGGGATGATTGTGTTAAATGCCGAGCTGTAATCGCTGAATAACAGCCTGACATACGAGTTTTTGTTGTCCAAGTGGTCCAGAGCGGAGTGGAGGGCCAGCGAGATCGCATCCACCGTTGATCTGTTGTGGCAGTAAGCCACAAGGATGTCCTTCCTCAAATTAGGAGACCAAAACTGTACGCAATACTCCAGATGTTGTCTCACCAGAGCCCTATACAACTGCAAAAGAACCTCTTTACTCCTATACTGAAATACTGTTGTTATGAAGGCCAACATTCCATTAGCTTTCTTCACTGCCTGCTGTACCTGCACGCCAACTTTCAGCGACTGGTGTACAAGGACACCCAGGTCTCACTGTACCTCCCCCCTTGCACTGTCACTGTCTGATTCACTGTCTTCACTCTGCAGATGATATCTTTCCTGCTGGAGTTCCTGACTGGGTCCTGCCGCTGGTCCTCACCATTTGTCTTCTCATTGCCGCCCACGGTGCTGTGTTTTATTGGAACGTGAAACAAAACAGATGCATTAAAGGTACGTTTGGTTAAACAACAGCGTAAGATGCAGGTCAGGAAATCCGGGCGGGATTCTCCCAGATTCCCACTGTAACTTCAGCGGAAAACCAGAGCACTCTCCGCAGGGCTTCCTCCTTCGAGCAGCCCCTGGGGTAACATTGTACATGTGTGAACGGGCGATCGGCGTGGGCACGATGGGCCGAAGGACCTGTTTCCATGCTGTATCTCTGAACTAAAGAAAAGTAAACATTACCAAAGTTGGGTAAATCTTCTCAACGCTGGGTTGTCAGGGTTCCAGTGAATGGCCATCACAACTGTGTTCCACTTTGGTGTGAAATCCATCCTCAGACTCTGAAGGTGAAACAAAAGGCTTTAGCTGGGGTTGACTGTAGACAGGGCGAGGGCAGCTTCCAGACACTGATGGTAACTCCAGCCGGGAACAACAGCGAGGTGAAGCTGCATCCTCCACTCTGCAACTGTGCTCTCTGCCAGCTTCCATCCGTGGCTGTATCCTCAGCCACTGGTCCCCCTCCCCGGGGAACACACACATATATGTATACACACACACACATATATACATACACACACACATTCTGAAGAATGGTCTTGACCCAAAACGTCACCCATTGCTTCTCTCCTGCGATGCTGCCTGACCTGCTCAGTTACTCCAGCATTTTGTGTCTACTTCACATACATATATATACACACACAAACACATATATGCACACACATATATATATATTTACATGTATATGTGTGTGTGAGGATATGCATGTGTGACTATGTCTGTAAGTGTGGGTATATATACATATATATATACCCACAAGTATATACACGCACACATATATATGTACACACAGGTATATACAGACACACCACACACACATTTGTGGGTGTATGTACATATATGTGAATATATGTGCATATATAGAAACAGAAAATAGGTGCAGGAGGAGGGCATTCGGCCCTTCGAGCCAGCACCGCCATTCATTTAGGCTGTGGGCCGAGGAGCTTTATTCCAGTGTTTCGTGACCCAAGTCACAGAACTACATGAAATTTTCACATATTGTGTAAAAAAATTATATAAATCACCCCTGAAACTCGTCATGAACAAGACTTGCACATTTTTTATTAAATTAGAGAAAAAACGGTGAATATTTCGGGTGTTTTTAGTCCAATCAAAGCACGTTTAACATTGAGTTGTCCGCCAGTTGTCCAATCACGCGCTTTGTTTCAGGCTAGCACACATCATAGCTGAGAGGGCTTCACTGATGCCTGTTTTACTGGAGATTCCGATTAAGGTTCTTTGTCGTGGAAACTTGCAGCAGGGTAATTGAATTTAGTGAGAAAAGCATTAAGAAGTCTGAAAATGTGCAGCTAAGTGGATAGAAGTAGAAGAAAGTCTTGAAAGCAAAGTCCCTGCTGAGATGCTGCAACACAAAGTTGTGAAACTTTGTGAATCAACTCAAACTGAAAGGTAAGATCTAAAGCCTGAATTTATGAAAATTAATCTGTATGGACTTTAATTAATTTAATTGCACCCTTTATAATGTGAAAAAGTGAGATTTGGAGGCTGTACATTCACTCATTCACTCACTCATTCATTCATTCCTTCATTCATTCATTCATTCACTCACTCATTCACTTATTCATTCATTCATGAAGTTGAGGGCCTAAACTATAAGTATCAATAACAAGGTAAATTAAACATTTTCACTAATGCCATCTTGTTGTAGAGTAATAAGTCTTAATCATCTAATCTCGGAGCTGCCTGCGATAACTTACCGGGAAAAGGTGCTTTGATCGCGGGGCCTATGTATTTAACATAGTGAAGCCGCAGTCTCAATTAAAAAGCGGCCGATTCGCGAAAGCGGAGCCGCGGAACTTCTCCGCGGGGGTGGGGGGGTGTACATAGTGCCGTCAGTAGCGGCAGTTTCCAGGAAAATGGAAGAATATATCTATTTGGAATATATAATAATATATTATATTATATTATTATACCTATATTACTATCTGGAATATTGAATTGAATCCTTTATTTGTCATTCAGACCTTTCGGTCTGAACGAAATGTCGTTGCCTGCAGCCATACATGTAATAATAACAACACACAATAAACACAAATTAACATCCACCACTGAGTTCACCAAGCACCACTTCACTGTGATGGAGGCAAAAGTCTTAGGGTTGCTGTCTCTTCCCTCCTCTTCTCATTCTGCGCTGAGGCGATACCCCACCGGGGGATGGTAAGTAAGTCCCGCGGTTCAAGCTCCGCGGCCCGGGGGGTGGTCGAAGCTGCCGCCCTCCAGTCCAGCGGACGCAGTTGTTGCCACGGGAGCTCCGGAAAACAGGCACCAGCCTGTGACCTGCGAGCTCCCGACGATGTCGTCCACTGGCCCGCGGCCGAGCCCCAGATTCAGGTCGCCGCCGCCAGAACGCCGCCTCAGCCACCAGAGCACCGTCTCCGGGCCGCCCACACGGGAGCGTCTCAGCCCCACATCGTGCCGCCCCCACGGGAGCGCCTTACAGCCCCGCACCGGGCCGCCCACACGGGAGCGCCTTCCAGGTGGGAGCCGGGCCGCCCTCACGGGAGCGCCTTCCAGCCCCGCACCGGGCCGCCCACACGGGAGCGCCTTCCAGCCGGGAGCCGGGCCGCCCTCACGGGAGTGTCTCAGCCCCGCGCCGTCCACCCTCACCGGAGCGCCGAGTCGTGCCGCTGCCCGAACGCCGCCGCAGCTCGAAGACGGCCAGCCTCGCGTTGGTAAGTCCTGGGTGGCTCTACTTCCGGATCCTCGAGGTCGGTCGCTGGTTGGAGGCCGCCAGCTCCGCCATTAGGCCTCAACTCACGGGGGAAGAGAAGGGGGATACGACAAGAAAGTCGCATTCCCCCGAAGGGAGAGACAGAAAGCCCTGTTTCACCCCCCCCCCCACACACATAACACAACCTAATAACCAAAAGTTTAACTGAACAAGACCAAAAAAACAACACAAAAAAGTAAAAACAGACAGACTGCAGGCGAGCCGCAGCCGTTTCACAGCGCCGCCACCTATATATATAGGTATAATAATATATTATATTATTATACCTATATTACTATCTGGAATATATATAGGTATAATGATATATAGTTTAAATGGACTGCAACACGGAAATAGACTGCCCCTTGTTACTTTCCCGATCTCATTTTCTAATTAGTTTAATTAATTAATGTGCAAATTTTGGCAATGACGAGTTATGACTTCCTTCTCAATTATATTTCATCTAAATCTGTGGAAAATTTCATGTAGTTTGGTGACAAAAACTGATTTCTAGACACATTTTTGATGCTCGGCCGACAGCCTAATTGTGATCATGGCTGATCGTCCCCAATTAATAACCCGTGCCTGCCTTCTCCCCATATCCCTTGATTCCACTAGCCCCTTAAATCCATCCAGTGAATTGGCCTCCTCTGCCACTCTGTGGCAGGGAATTCCACAAATTCACAACGCTCTGGGTGAAAACGTTTTTTCTCACCTCAGTCTTAAATGACCTCCCCTTTATTCTAAGACTGTGGCCCCTGGTTCTGGACTCACCCAACATTGGGAACATTTTTCCTGTATCTAGCTTGTCCAGTCTTTTATAATTTTATATGTTTCTCTAAGATCCCCCCTGATCCTTCTAAACTCCAGTGAATCAAACCCTAGTCTTTTCAATCTTTCCTCATATGACAGTCCCTCCATCCCAGGGATCAATCTCGTGAACCTATGCTGCACTGCCTCAATCACAAGGATGCCGTTCCTCAAATTAATAGACAATAGGTGCAGTAGTAGGCCATTTGGCCCTTTGAGCCAGCACCGCCATTCAATGTGATCATGGCTGATCATCCCCAATCAGTACCCCGTTCCTACCTTCTTCCCATATTCCCTGACTCCGCTATTTTTAAGAGCCCTATCTAGCTCCCTCTTGAAAGCATCCAGAGAACCTTCCTCCACCACCCTCTGAGGCAGAGAATTCCACACTCACCACTATCTGAGAAAAAGTGTTTCCTCGTCTCCGTTCTAAATGGCTTACTCCTTATTCTTATTAAGAGACCAAAACTACACAAAACTCCAGATGTGGTCTTATCAGAGCCCTATACAACTGCAGAAGAACCTCTTTACTCCTGTACTGAAATCCTCTTGTTATGAAGGCCAACATTCCATTAGCTTTCTTCACTGCCTGCTGTACCTGCACGGCAACTTTCAGCGACTGGTGTAAAAACATAGAAACATAGAAAGTAGGTGCGAGAGTAGACCACCAGGTCCGTCGAGCCCGCACCGCCATTCGCTCATGGCTGAACACTAAACAGACACACTTACCCACAAACAATAGACACAAGACACAGAACACAAGACACTACCCTCCCCTTTATACCGCTATCACCCCTCTCCACCCCAAAAACCTCGTGATCTCCTGGGAGAGGCAAAAAACCGGATAAAAACCCAGGTCCAATTCGGGAAAAAAATCCGGGAAATTCCTCTCCGACCCCAATCCAGGCGATCGACACTTGTCCAGGAGATCACTCAGGTCTTACTATACTAACCATACCTAGGTCCATATCCCTGCCCTCTCCCCGTAGCCCCTTATCCCCTTGGCAGCTAAAAAACCATCTATTTTAGTCTTAAATATATTTAAAGTTTCTGCTTCCACTGCTCCCTGGGGCAGTGAATTCCATAAATTAACCACCCTCTGGGTGAAGAAGTTCTTCCTCATCTCCGTTTTAAAAGAGCCCCCCCTTATTCTGCAACTATGTCCCCTAGTTCTAGTTTCCCCGATCATTGGGAACATCCTCGGTGCATCCACCCGATCAAGGCCCCTCACGATCTTATATGTTTCAATGAGATCGCCTCTCATTCTTCTAAACTCCAAAGAGTAGAGTTCCAGCCTACTTAACCTTTCCTCATATGTCAATCCCCTCATTGCAGGAATTAATCTTGTAAACCTTCGCTGCACTGCCTCCAGGGCTAGTACATCCTTTCTTAAGTATGGACCCCAGAACTGTACACAGTATTCCAAATGTGGTCTCACTAATACTGTGTACAGCTGCAGCAAGACCTCCGTGTTTTTATACTCAATCCCCCTAGCAATAAAGGCCAAAACTCCATTGGCCTTCCTGATTGCTTGCTGCACCTGCATACTAACTTTTAGTGATTCATGTACTAATACCCCTAGATCCCTTTGCGTTGCATTACAACGCAGCTCCTCCTCCTGGGTGTACAAGGACACCCAGGTCTCACTGCACCTTCCCCTTACCTAACCCCATTGAGATAATAATCTGCCCCCTTGTTTTTGCCACCGAAGTGGATAACCTCACAGTTATCTACATTATACTGCCTCTGCCACGCATCTGCCCACTCACTCAACCTGTCCAGGTCACCCTGCAACCTCCTAACATCCTCTTCACAGTTCACATTGCCACCCAGCTTTGTGTCATCCACAAATTTCCTAGTGTTGCTCCTGATTCCCTCTTCCAAATCAATAATATATATGGTAAACAGTTGCGGCCCCAACACCGAGTCTTGCGGCACTCCGCTCGCCACTGCCTGACATTCGGAAAAGGAACCATTCACTCCTACTCTTTGCTTCCGGTCTGCCAACCAATTTTCTATCCACGTCAACACCCTACCCCCAATGCCATGTGCTCTAATTTTAGTCACCAGTCTCCCGTGCGGGACCTTATCAAAGGCTTTCTGAAAGTTTAGATACACTACATCCACTGGCTCCCCTTCATCGATTTTACTTGTCACACCCTCAAAAAATTCCAGATTAGTCAAGCATGATTTCCCTTTCATAAATCCATGCTGACATGGACTAATCCTTTTACTGCTATCCAAATGCCCCATTATTACCTCTTTAATAATTGACTCCAGCATCTTTCCCACCACCGAAGTCAGGCTAATTGGTCGATAATACACTGTTTTCTCTCTCTCGCTCCTTTATTATCTGAATGGTGGCCGATTAGGAAAGGGGGAGATGCAACGAGACGTGGGTGTCATGGTACACCAGTCATTGAAAGTAGGCATGCAGGTGCAGCAGGCAGTGAAGAAGGCGAATGGTATGTTAGCATTCATAGCAAAAGGATTTGAGTATAGGAGCAGGGAGGTTCTACTGCAGTTGTACAGGGTCTTGGTGAGACCACACCTGGAGTATTGCGTACAGTTTTTGTCTCCTAATCTGAGGAAGGACATTCTTGCCATAGAGGGAGTACAGAGAAGGTTCACCAGACTGATTCCTGGGATGTCAGGACTTTCATATGAAGAAAGACTGGATAGACTCGGTTTGTACTCGCTAGAATTTAGAAGATTGAGGGGGGATCTTATAGAAACTTACAAAATTCTTAAGGGGTTGGACAGGCTAGATGCAGGAAGATTGTTCCCGATGTTGGGGAAGTCCAGAACAAGGGGTCACAGTTTAAGGATAAGGGGGAAATCTTTTAGGCCCGAGGTGAGAAAAACATTTTTCACACAGAGAGTGGTGAACCTCTGGAATTCTCTGCCACAGAAGGTAGTTGAGGCCAGTTCATTGGCTATATTTAAGAGGGAGTTAGATGTGGCCCTTGTGGCTAAAGGGTCCAGGGGGTATGGAGAGAAGGCAGGTACATGATACTGAGTTGGATGATCAGCCATGATCATATTGAATGGCGGTGCAGGCTCGAAGGGCCGAATGGCCTACTCCTGCACCTATTTTCTATGTTTCTTGAAAAGTGGTATAACATTAGCTATCTTCCAATCCACAGGAATTGATCCTGAATCTATTAAACATTGGAAAATGATCACCAATGCATCCACTATTTCTAGAGCCACCTCCCTGAAGACCCTGGGATGCAGACCATCAGGCCCAGGGGATTCAGTCCAATTAGCCTACCCAATACTATTTCTCGCCGAATGAAAATTTCTTTCAGTTCCTCTACCCCCTTAGATCCTCTGTCCTCCAGTACATCTGGGAGATTGTTTGTGTCTTCGTTAGTGAAGACAGATCCGAAGTACCTGTTCAACTCTTCTGCCATTTCCTTGTTGCCCATAATAATTTCACCCGTGTCTGCCTTCAGGGACCCACATTTGACTTTGCTATTCTTTTTCCCTTAACATATCTAAAGAAGCTTTTACTGTCCTTCTTTATATTCCTGGCCAGCTTCCCCTCGTACTTCATCTTTTCAGCCCGTTTTGCCCGTTTTGTTTCCTTCTGTTGTCCTATGAAAGTTTCCCAAACCTCTGGCTTCCGGCTACTCTTTGCTGTGTTATACATCTTTTCTTTTAGTTTTATTCTATCCCTAACTTCTCTTGTCAGCCACGGTTGCCTCCTACTCCCCTTAGAATCTTTCTTCCTTTTTGGAATGAAATAATCCTGCGTCTTCCGGATTATGCCCAGAAATTCCTGCCATTGCTGTTCCACCGTCATTCCTGCTACGATCCCTTTCCAGTCTACCTTGGCCAGCTCCCCTCTCATGCCTTCATAGTCCCCTTTGTTCAACTACATCACTGACACTTCCAATTTAACCTTCTCCTTCTCAAATTGCAGATTAAAACTAATCATATTATGATCACTACCTCCAAGCGGTTCCTTTACCTCGAGTTCTCTTATCATATCTGGTTTATTGGACAACACTAAATCCAGAATTGCTTTTTTTCTGGTCGGCTCCATTACAAGCTGCTCTAAGAATCCATCTCGGAGTAAATTTTGCTTCAGAGGCGTTTTCATTTTGTGTAAAAACCCACTTGAGAACCATGGGCGATTTCAAATATTTATAGCCAGATTTATCACTTCTGAAACTTTTTAGATGCCAAAGGAATCAAGAAAATACACAAATAATGCCTTAGTTGATGAAATGCAGTGAGCAAACGGCCAATGTTCGCCAAGCACTCTGGCTGTTGTTGTCCCTTCAGCTCTCACTTCTATCTACCGTCATTTCTCCTCACTTTTGGAATTCTGAAGTAGGATAAATGTCTCTCACGCTTATCCCGGTTTCCATAATTATTTACAGCGCAAAAATTGACAATTTCGGCGGGTTTTAACGGGCCCACTACGCTGGAAACAATGGTAAGTGCCTACCTGCAGTTCATCGCGTGTACTCCACTTGGTTTAGCCTAGCAACAGTATGGGTCATGGGTCGTGGCCCGACTGCCGTGAAACCTCCCTATACATCTATCTATATATATATATATATATATATACAGTCTGAAGAAGGGTTTCGGCCCGAAACGTCGCCTATTTCCTTCGCTCCATAGATGCTGCTGCACCCGCTGAGTTTCCCCAGCAATTTTGTGTACCTTATATATATGTATGTATGTGTGTGTGAATCCTTCCAATCCCAGCACACACGGCCAGTCTATAAACCTCTTCCCGGTGTCAGGCAGACTCCTCCGGGTCCAGGTCAGTCTCACCCTCTTACGACCCTCAGACACCTCGAGCTGCAGACCAGCTGTTTCCACATCCAGGGTGACGGAGACTGGGGGGAAAAGCAGAGACTCAGCGCGGCCCCGGGACTGAGAGAGGGCGGGGGGGGGTGAAGATGGGCTAAACTGAATACTGGGCCACTCTGTCAGAGTTGTCCAAGACTCCGGCCGGCATTGAGGAAACCTGTTCGCAATAACCAACCTGATCTCCCGGTGGCTCAGCACTTCAACTCCCCCTCCCATTCCGAATCTGAGAACACTATGCAATTATCAAGAAAGCTCATCAGTGCCTCTACTACCTGAGAAGATTACGGAGAGTCGGTTTGTCAAGGAGGACTCTCTCTAACTTCTACAGGTGCACAATGGAGAGCATGCTGACCGGTTGCATCGTGGCTTGGTTCGGCAATTTGAGCGGCCTGGAGAGGAAAAGACTACAAAAGTAGTAAACACTGCCCAGTCCATCATCGGCTCTGACCTTCCTTCCATCGAGGGGATTTATCGCTGCGCTTCCTCAAAAAGGCTGGCAGTATCATCAAAGACCCACGCCATCCTGGCCACACACTCATCTTCAGGTAGAAGGTACAGGAGCCGGAAGACTGCAACAACCAGGTTCAGGAATAGCTACTACCCCACACCCATCAGGCTATTAAATCTGGCTCGGACAAAACTCTGATTATTATGAACCCATTTTCTGCTATTTGCACTTTATCAATTTATTTATTCATGTGTGTATATATAGTGGCTTGCAAAAGTATTCATACCCCTTGAACTTTTCCACATTTTGTCACGTTACAACCACAAACGTAAATGTATTTTATTGGGATTTTATGTGATAGACCAACACAAAGTGGTGCATAATTGTGAAGTGGAAGGAAAATGATACGTGGTTTTCACATTTTTTAAAAAATAAAAAACTGAAAAGTGTGGCGTGCAAAAGTATTCAGCCCCCCTGAGTCAATACTTTGTAGAACCATCTTTCGCTGCAATTACAGCTGCAAGTCTTTTGGGGTATGTCTCTACCAGCTTTGCACATCTAGAGACTGAAATTTTTGCCCATTCTTCTTTGCAAAATAGCTCAAGCTCAGTCAGATTGGATGGAGAGCGTCTGTGAACTGCAATGTTCAAGTCTTGCCAGAGATTCTCAATTGGATTTAGGTCTGGACTTTGTCTGGGCCATTCTAACACATGAATATGCTTTGATCTGAACCATTCCATTGTAGCTCTGGCTGTATGTTTAGGTTCGTTGTCCTGCTGGAAGGTGAACCTCCGCCCCAGTCTCAAGTCTTTTGCAGACTCTAACAGGTTTTCTTCCAAGATTGCCCTGTATTTGGCTCCATCCATCTTCCCATCAACTCTGACCAGCTTCCCTGTCCCTGCTGAAGAAAAGCATCCCCACAGCATGATGCTGCCACCACCATGTTTCACAGTGGGGATGGTGTGTTCAGGGTGATGTGCAGTGTTAGTTTTCCGCCACACATAGCGTTTTGTATTTAGGCCAAAAACTTCAATCTGGTCCCATCTGACCAGATCACGTTCCTCCACATGTTTGCTGTGTCCCCCACATGGCTTGTGGCAAACTGCAAACGGGACTTCTTATGGCTTTTTTTCAACAATGGTTTTCTTCTTGCCACTCTTCCATAAAGGCCTGATTTGTGGAGTGCACGACTAATAGTTGTCCTGTGGACAGATTCTCCCACCTGAGCTGTGGATCTCTGCAGCTCCTCCAGAGTTACCATGGGCCTCTTGGCTGCTTCTCTGATCAATGCTCTCCTTGCCCGGCCTGTCAGTTTAGGTGGACGGCCATGTCTTGGTAGGTTTGCAGTTGTGCCATACTCTTTCCATTTTCAGATGATGGACTGAACAGTGCTCCGTGAGATGTTCAAAGCTTGGGATATTTTTTTATAACCTAACCCTGCTTTAAACTTCTCCACAACTTTATCCCTGACCTGTCTGGTGTGTTCCTTGGGCTTCATGATGCTGTTTGTTCACTAATGTTCTCTAACAAGCCTCTGAGGCCTTCACAGAACAGCTGTATTTATACTGAGATTAGATTACACACAAGTGGACTCTATTTACTAATTAGGTGACTTCTGAAGGCAATTGGTTGCACTGGATTTTATTTAGGGGTATCAGAGTAAAGGGGGCTGAATACTTTTGCACGCCACACTTTTCAGTTTTTTATTTGTAAAAACATTTGAAAACCATGTATCATTTTCCTTCCACTTCACAATTATGCGCCACTTTGTGTTGGTCTATCACATAAAATCCCAATAAAATACATTTACGTTTGTGGTTGTAACGTGACAAAATGTGGAAATGTTCAAGGGGTATGAATACTTTTGCAAGCCACTGTATTTATATTATGGTATATGGACACATTTATCTGTTTTATAGTAAATGCCTACTATGTTCTGCGTCCTTAAGCAAAGCAAGAATTTCATTGTCCTATACAGGGACACATGACATTAAACTCACGTGAATCTGACCTTTCTGTCCTGAGCCTCCTCCATGGCCAGAGTGAGGCCCAGTGCAAATTGGAGGAGCAGCACCTCATATTTCACTTGGGCAGTTTACACCCCAACGGTATGAACCAAAGATACTAGAGGAGCAAGATGCGCCACTCAGCGAAAAGGGAGGGGGAGAGAGAGGAAGGGAGTGGGAGAGAGAGCGACGAGATGGGGAGCGGGAGACAGAGGGAGAGAGGGAAAGTTTTAAGAAATTCTCACAATGCGTCATAGGGAGAGAGAGAAAGAAGGGCAGAGTGAGATGGGGAGAGAGAGGGGCGGCTGTGCGTTATAACGTGCCATCGTTTCTCTCTCTCCCCCATCTGCCTTTCTCTCTCTTCCTCCCCCCTCTCTCTCTGCCTGAGAGTTGGCAGCCCTGCTAGTGTCCTAGGTCCAAAGGAGGATAGAAAGAAAATACTTTAAATGGTCTAAGTAAGAAGTTTTAAATAAGCTCTTCTACATTGAAGGTAAATTGACATATTAGTGGCAAAATGCATCTTCAATATACAGGTCTCTCCCCACAACCGATCAATTGCACTTAAATGCTATATATTGTGATATATATATATATTTTTGTGTGTGTATATATATATAGGAATGGAGGAGCTAAATACTATTAAGATCACCAAGGAGGTGGTATTAGGGAAATTAATGAGACTGAAGGAGGATAAATCCCCTGGGCCTGATGGATTACATCCAAGGGTCTTGAGGGAGATAGCGGTGGGGATTGTGGATGCATTGGTGATAATTTTCCAAAACTCCCTGGAGGCAGGAACGGTCCCAGTGGATTGGAAAATGGCCAATGTAACACCTATATTTAAAAAAGGAAGTAAACAGAAGGCGGGTAACTATAGACCGGTTAGTCTAACATCGGTGGTGGGTAAAATGTTAGAGACAATTATTAAAGAAACACTAACGGGGCACTTGGATAAACATGACTTCATCGGACAGAACCAGCATGGTTTTGTGAAGGGGAAGTCCTGTTTAACGAATCTGCTCGAATTCTTTGAGGAAGTAACAACCCGGGTGGATAAAGGGGAACCGGTGGATGTGGTATACTTGGACTTCCAAAAGGCTTTTGACAAGGTGCCACATAAGAGACTATTGCTAAAAATAAAAAATTATGGGATTGGGGGTAATATATTAGCATGGGTAGAGGATTGGCTAACAAATAGGAAGCAGAGAGTGGGGATAAATGGTTCATACTCGGGATGGCAACCGGTAACTAGCGGGGTTCCGCAAGGGTCGGTGCTGGGACCCCAGTTGTTCACAATTTATATAAATGATTTGGAGGAGGGAACCAAGTGTAATATATCAAAATTTGCGGACGATACAAAAATGGGAGGAAAAGTAGGGGATGAGGAGGATAGGAAGAGTCTGCAAAAGGATATAGATAAGCTAGGTGAGTGGGCAACAACTTGGCAGATGAAATTTAATACTAATAAATGTGAAGTCATTCACTTTGGGGAAAAAAATGATAGGGCAAGTTATTTTCTAAATGAGGAGGAGCTGCGTTGTAATGCAACGCAAAGGGATCTAGGGGTATTAGTACATGAATCACTAAAAGTTAGTATGCAGGTGCAGCAAGCAATCAGGAAGGCCAATGGAGTTTTGGCCTTTATTGCTAGGGGGATTGAGTATAAAAACACGGAGGTCTTGCTGCAGCTGTACACAGTATTAGTGAGACCACATTTGGAATACTGTGTACAGTTCTGGGGTCCATACTTAAGAAAGGATGTACTAGCCCTGGAGGCAGTGCAGCGAAGGTTTACAAGATTAATTCCTGCAATGAGGGGATTGACATATGAGGAAAGGTTAAGTAGGCTGGAACTCTACTCTTTGGAGTTTAGAAGAATGAGAGGCGATCTCATTGAAACATATAAAATCGTGAGGGGCCTTGATCGGGTGGATGCACCGAGGATGTTCCCAATGATCGGGGAAACTAGAACTAGGGGACATAGTCGCAGAATAAGGGGGGGCTCTTTTAAAACTGAGATGAGGAAGAACTTCTTCACCCAGAGGGTGGTTAATTTATGGAATTCACTGCCCCAGGGAGCAGTGGAAGCAGAAACGTTAAATATATTTAAGTCTAAAATAGATGTTTTTTAGCTGCCAAGGGGATAAGGGGCTACGGGGAGAGGGCAGGGATATGGACCTAGGTATGGTTAGTATAGCAAGACCTGAGTGATCTCCTGGACAAGTGTCGATCGCCTGGATTGGGGTCGGAGAGGAATTTCCCGGATTTTTTTCCCGAATTGGACCTGGGTTTTTATCCGGTTTTTTGCCTCCCCCAGGAGATCACGCGGTTCTTGGGGTGGAGAGGGGTGATAGCGGTATAAAGGGGAGGGTAGTGTCTTGTGTTCTGTGTCTTGTGTCTACTGTTTGTGGGTAAGTGTGTCTGTTTAGTGTTCAGCCATGAGCGAATGGCGGTGCGGGCTCGACGGACCTGGTGGTCTACTCTCGCACCTACTTTCTATGTTTCTATGTTTCTATGTTACACAGAGATTGAAAGAAAAAGGTTGCTAAACAAATTAGAGGAAATCTGAATAAAGAAACTAGAAATATGTCAAGTCACATAACACATTTAAAAAACATCTCGCACGCCACGCGCTAGGTGTACGCCGTCAAGACGCTGCGTACTCCGGCCGAGACGCTGCGTACGCCCGCCGAGACGCTGCGTACGCCGTCAAGACGCTGCGCACGCCCGTCAAAACGCTGCGTACGCCGGCCGAGACGCTGCTCACGCCCGTCGAGACGCTGCGTACGCCCTCAATGCGCCTGCAGGCATTGTAAGATTTTTCAAGCGACCACGTTTGGTCGCGCTAGACGCATGCAATCGCATGCTGGTGGGGACAGGTCCTTAACTTGCCTCTCACACACAGGCACGCACAAACACACATTGATATAAATATATATATAAGTTAAATTTAATTTTGTGCACAGTGTGTGTTAAAGCAATACAAGGGAAGCTGCACAACACAATGCAAGGGAAACTACGTAAAGGTGGCGGCTGGGGAGGAAAGATGGGAGGGAAATGGGGGAACAGGGGGAAAACATTTACAATAAAATTAACTAAAATATGTGAGGTGATAGGTGCGCTCTATCAAACACTTCCCGACAACACTGATTACACTGATGATAGAGCGGATTACACAGCGGGAGGCAAATCGGACAATTGGCGGCCGAGACGTTCCGTTACCTACTACACGTCAGCCCATTGGATTCCGGAGGAGTGGCCTATCTTGCTCCTCTAGTATCTTTGCTATGAACATTGACTTCTCTAATTTCCCCTTCTCAGCTCTCCCTCAGCCCTCTGGCTCCACCTCTTCCTTTCTTCTTCCCCCCGCCCCCACTTGTTTAGCTTTGAGGAAACTTCGCCCGGTTTCACTTTCTTCAACCCGCCCATTTCTGGCTTCCGTTAGATGAAAACTTGAGAGGATTTCAACCTCTCTCTATCTCTGTCTCTGACTCCCCCGGCGGCCGCTGTTCCCCTGCGGGAGTCCCGGACTCCAGGCTGAAGAAAGCGCTCTGTCTGACGCCGGTTACTTTACTCCGCGCTGTTGCTGGGCGCCGGTGACAGACTCGGCCCCCGGGGGTAAGGAGGGTCCCGGCCGGAGGGAGGGAGGGAGGGAGGGGAAGCGGCCGCGCCGGCCGGGGATTGATCAGGTGAGTGGGGTCTCCGGGACAACTCACGGCGCCGGAGCCGCTGGGACAAAGCGATCGATCACTCGCCCGTTTGCAGCGGCATTCGGTGAAAGGGAATCCCCGCTGTCCCGGCCCGGCCCGGCCCACTGCCCCCGGGGCACGGCTCGGTCCCAGGCCCCGGTAGGTTTCCGGGCACGGCTCGGTCCCAGGCCCCGGTAGGTTTCCGGGCACGGCTCGGTCCCAGGCCCCGGTAGGTTTCCGAAGTCTGGTCGCTCGGGAGCCGGTGCGGGTCAGGGAGGGAGGGAGGGAGGGAGGCGGCTGTCGGTGACACATCGGGAGAGCTGGCCGGTCACCGGGATTTGTTTAATCCCAGTGGTCACATTCTGTTTGTGACGGGCGGGCGGGCGGGATGTGGCCGCGATTGCAAGAAGGGAACTTGCTGCTCCACTGTGTGAAACTCTGGGCCGGCGGCGGCGACAAACTACGCTGAAACAGTCAATGTGTTACTGCTGAGAACATATTAATGTAACAACCAGAATTTCACAGCGACTGCCTCCTCTGTAACCCCCTTCCTCACTTCCTACTTACCGCACTCCCCCAAGCCCGGCGCGGTCTCCCTGAGGAACCCCGGTCTCAGAGCAGCTCCTCGGCTTTCTTATATAGGGGGGTTGCACGTAAGGTCCTTTGGTATCTAAAAATTCTCAGAAGTGATAAATCTGGATGTAAATTTTTCTTCAGATGCGTTTTCATTTTGTTTGTAAAAACTCACTTGGGAACCATGGGCGATTAAAAAAATTTACAGCCAGATTTATCACTTCTGAAACTTTTTGATGCCATGACCTGTCCTGTTGCTACGCTACACCAAGTGGATTACACGCGATGAACTGCAGGTAGGCACTTACCATTGTTTCCAACATAGCCGACCCGTTAAAACCCGCCGAAAATGTCAATTTTTAGCTGTAAATGATTATGGAAATCGGGATAAGTGTGAGAGACATTTATCCTACTTCAGATAGAAGCGAGAGCTGAAGGGACAACAACAGCCAGAGTGCTTGGCGAACATTGGCCGTTTGCTCACTGCATTTCATCAACTAAGGCAATATTTGTATTTTTTCTTGATTCCTTTGGCATCTAAAAAGTTTCAGAAGTGATAAATCTGGCTGTAATTTTTTTAATCCCCCATGGTTCCCAAGTGGGTTTTTACAGAAAAATGAAAACGCCTTTGAAGAAACATTTACAGCCAGATTTATCACTTCTGAGCCTTATTAGATACCAAAGGTATCAAGAAAAAACACAAATGATGCCTTACTGTTGATGAAATGCAGTGAGCAAACGCGATAATTCCCAATATTTTCAATTCCGATATCTGCACGGCCAATGTTTTCCAAGCACTTTAGCTGTTGTTGTCCCTTCAGCTCTCGCTTCTATTTACCTTCACTTCGCTTCACGTTTGGAATTCTAAAGTTGGGTACATGTCTCTCACACTTTCCCCAACTTCCACAATTTTTATTCAGCGCATAAATTCAACATTTTGGCGGTTTTTAACAGGTAGGAAAGTACGTTTCTTGCATTAATAATATATACCGGAAGTTACGGCTGTCCTCCAGATGGATTGAGCGGCTCCGTGCGTCAAGCCCTATGGCCCAGTGACCTTACGTGCAACCCCCCTATTGTGTGTAGTTTTGGTCTCCAAACTTGAGGAAGGACATTCTTGCTATTGAGGCAGTGCGGAGTAGGTTCACAAGGTTAATTCCAGGGATGGCGGGACTGTCAAATGTTGATAGAATGGACCGGCTGGGCTTGTATATTCTGGAATTTAAAAGGATGAGAGGAGATCTTATTGAAACATAAAAGACTACTAAGGGTTTGAACACGCTAGAGGTAGGAAACATGTTCCCGATGTTGGGGGAGTCCAGAACCAGGGGCCACAGTTTAAGAATAAGGAGTAAGCCTTGAGAACGGAGATGAGGAAACATTTTTTCACCCAGAGAGTTGTGAGTCTGTGGAATTCTCTGCCCTCAGAAGGTGGTGGAGGCCGGTTCTCTGGATGCTTTCAAGAGAGAGCTAGATAGGGCTCTTAAAGATAGCAGAGTCAGGGGATATGGGGAGAAGGCAGGAACGGGGTACTGATTGTGGATGATCAGCCATGATCATATTGAATGGTGGTGCTGGCTCGAAGATCCGAATGGCCTACTCCTGTACCTATTGTCTGTTCTATATTGTCTATTGACAGGTTTGATGGTGAAACTGAGACTAGAAATTCCCGAGAGAAGGTTTGTCCCAGACCCGGCCCCCGTGACGGGAGACTCAAGGAGCAGATTGTAAAGGGAGCAGGGGTCCCGGTGCGGAGCCTGGAGTCCTTTGGCCACCGGTTGCCCTTGGCCACCCCGCACAAGGTGTGACCTTTCACCCCGCACAAGGTGTGACCTTTCACCCCGCACATGGTGTGACCTTTCGTCCCGCACAAGGTGTGACCTTTCACCCCGCACAAGGTGTGACCTTTCACCCCCTGGTCAACAGTGAGTGGGGGTGGTGGACATCGGCAGCGGGGATGGAGGGGGAGGGGGGGGGGGACAGCTTCGTGCCCATCACGGGTCTGTCTAACACTTCTCTCTCTCTCTCTCTCTCCCTCAGGCACTGACCCCTCCACTGGGATGGGAGTGGTTCACTGCGCTGTGTTGTTACTGAACGGGATCCTCAGCTCAGCCCACGGTAATGACCACAACACCTGGTCTGATTTCTATTCATTTATCTCATGGAGGGGGCTTCATGGAGTCAGAAGATTCATATTTTAAAATCACTAATTTTAATGCAGTTGTCCACATCACTTAATACGATCAGGTAGGAGGTTCTTCCTCCCTCTGTGAGCGATGATGGGAACTGCAGGAGTAGGAGGCAACTTCATTTTCGTGGATAATCAGGATAGCAGGAAGCAGAGAGTGGATGCTGATCATTTTTCTCTCTGGGTGGCAAGGTGGAAGGAGTGGTGTCCCACGGGGATTGGTGTTGAGGCCCCAATGTTATGTAAAAAAATAATCGTGGACAACCAGTGAAAATGTTCATATCCTGGCTTCATCCCTGAATTATAAGGTTATTAGTGATAGGAGCAGATTAAGGTCATTCCACCCAAGTCTACTCCGCCATTCTATCATGGCTGATCTATCTCTCCCTCCCTAACCCCATTAGAGACACATCTCTCCCTCCCTAACCCCATTAGAGACATAGAGTGATACAGTGTGGAAACAGGCCCTTCGGCCCAACTTGCCCACACCGGCCAACAATGTCCCATCTACACTAGCCATAGAGTGATACAGTGTGGAAACAGGCCCTTTGGCCCAACTTGCCCACACAGGCCAACAATGTCCCATCTACACTAGTCCCACCTGCCCGCGTTTGGTCCATATCCCTCTAAACCTATCCTGTCCTATCCATGTACCTGTCCAACTCTTTCTTAAAAGATTGGATAGGCCCAGGCTCAACTACCTCCTCTAGCAGCTTGTTCCATACACCCACCACCCTCTGTGTGAAAATGTTACCCCTCGAATTCCTATTAAATCTTTTCCCCTTCACCTTGAACCTATGTCCTGTGGTCTGCGATTCCCCTACTCTGGGTAAAAGACTCTGTGCATCTACCCGATCTATTCCTCTCATGATTTTGTACACCTCTATAAGATCTCCCCTCATCCTCCTGCGCTCCATGGAATAGAGACCTAGCTTACTCAACCTCTCCCTGTAGCTCACACCCTCTAGTCCTGGCAACATCCTCGTAAATCTTTTCTGAAGATTCTCAAGCTTGACAATATATTTCCTATAACCTGGTGGCCAGAACTGAACACAATATTCTAAATGCGGTTTCACCAACGTCTTATACAACTGCAAGTTCTGTACTCAATACTCTGACTGATGAAGGCCAAAGAGCCAAAAGCCTTTTTGACCACCTTATGTACCTGCGACTCGACCTTCAATAAGGGATTATCCTTATTGATTCCTTAAATAATTATGTTTCCAAATATTTGAATTGACCCGCAGGTGAATTTCTCGTTATTGTACCTGTGTACGGTTCTGTAGCCACTGTAGGTGGAGATGTGGTGTTGGAATGTCAGCTTGTACCAGATATATTGACCAGCGACATGGTCGTGCAGTGGAGGAAGACAGGTCTCATCTCGCCAGTCCTTGTGTACAGACATGGACACAATGACGCCCTCGCTCAACACCAGGATTACAGAGCAAGGGCCGAACTGTTTAAAGATGAAGTGACCAAAGGGAACATTTCCCTAAGAATAAAGAACGTAAGAAGGTTTGATGAAGGGGAATATACATGTTCAGTTACAGTGGGAACCGAGTATGAAGGTTCTCCAGCTCAACTACAAGTTCGAGGTGAGTAAGTAAAACATCGATGATTGACGATAAATGTAAAACGAACAGATTGTAAAGAGCGTTCGCTCAACAATGTTGATTTATAATTACATAATTAAGAACTTGCTGCTGTTGTAATGTTTATATTGAGAAGTAACTTGAGTAAATGGAGAAAGGGTTTCATCCCGAAACGTTGCCTGTTTCCTTCCCTCCATAGATGCTGCCTCACCCGCTGTTTCTCCAGCATTTTTGTCTACCTTTGAGTAAATGAAGGGCAGCCATGGGAATGTATTTAACTGGAGTTCCATCACATCTGTCCCAGTGTTTTTCATTGAGGGGAATGGAGAATGGATGTAGGGAAGATGCATCACAGTTGTACAGGATGTTGTTGAGATCTCACCTGGGGCACAGTGTACAGTCTTTGTCTCCTTACTGAAGGGAAAATGTACTTGCCATATGCAGCATATATGTACACACATATATATATATATACATATATATACTCTCCCTTTGAAACTGCACCTCGTTGCGCTCATTTCCCAAATCAAGGTCAAGTATAATCCCACCGAGCGATGTATTAACTGCCTAGTGTGTCAGGAAATCCTTCTAGATGTATCAAACAAAATGCTGCCACATCTAAGTCCTTGCCCCAGAGGCATTCAAGATGAATATTGGTTGGTTGTGGAGGTTGACTTCAAATTTCCCAATATTGACCATGAGTGCTACTTCCAGGTGGCCAGATACTTGGACCCCCAGATACCTCCGTTCCACCTCACTATCCAGGTTCCAGCCGTTTACCCTGTCACTTCAGCCTGGATTTAATTCACCGCGACGCTGAAAACATTCTGCAGGTCAGGCAGCATCTGGGGAGAGAGAAGCAGAGTTGACATTTCTGCTCAATGACTTTCCATTGGAACTAGAAATAATTAGAAATTGTATAAGTATTGTTGCAAGAGGTTTGAGTACTTGAACAAAATGCTGTATGGTCCAAGTTGCTATTCTTCCTGACTATTGTTATTTCTACACCTGTCACTGATGCAGCTTTGGGGAGTTTGATCTGGATTCGGTTGCAGGGATACCAAGGAGATGGAATCCAGCTTGTGTGTAAGTCCAGTGGATGGTATCCTGGACCAGAGATGCTGTGGATCGGTGAGGATGGACAGGTTTTGCCACAAGCTGAAACAACGTACCATGAAGATACGGAAGGTCTTGTAAATGTGGAGCGCAACGTGACAGTAATGAGGCAATCAACAAACAAGTTCAAGTGTGTTGTTCAGTACAGATGGTTAAACATACAACGTGAGGCAATTGTTAAAATATCAGGTTTGTAAATGTTGCTGTTTGATCATTGAAGTATAAAGGTGATTTACATTCCATTGAAACCCGACTGTCCAGAATGTTCACTGAGGTGCTCACATGTTTCCCAGTGATGATTTATCCACATCTCACTTCTGTGGGGAAATGATCACTGATTTTTAAAGACAGTTTACTATATGCGCTGTTCACTGTCTTCACTCTGCAGATGATATCTTCCCTGGAGTTCCTGACTGGGCCCTGGCGCTGGTCCTCACCATTTGTCTTCTCATTGCTGCCCACGTTGCTGTGATTTACTGGAACGTGAAACAAAACAGACGCATTAAAGGTACGTTAAACAACAGCGTAAGATGTAGGTCAGGAAATCCGGGCGGGATTCTCCCAGATTCCCACTGTAACTTCAGTGGAGATCCAGAGCACTCTCCGCGGGGCTTCCACCTTCCAGCGGTAACTGTCGCACCTGGAGAGAGTATCAGTGTCCCAGGAGGTGGGGATAATGGGGTCAAGGGCAGATGTGACGTGTGTGTGTGTGTGTGTGTGTGTGTGTGTGTGTGTGTGTGTGTGTGTGTGTGTGTGTGTGTGTGTGTGCGTGCGCGTGTGCGCGCGTGTGCGTGTGTGTGTGTGTGTGCGTGCGTGTGTGTGCGCGCACGCGCGCGCGTGCGTGCGCGCGCTCTCCCTCGCTCTCCTACACTGATCTAATGAGGCTGAGCAGAGGCTGGGGGACCGCCTGCCTTTGAACCCGGCATCTCGCAGCTTCCCCATTCAACATTGTCCACAACCGTTACACACAATAATCACCGTGTTCACATTTACCTACAACAACTGATGGCCGTGGGTGAATGATTGAAACGTCCCCGGATCCACAGTGTATTTATTCACCTGATCCGTTCCTCGTCATTCCCCTCTCCTGCCCTTCACATCTTACACAACATTTGTTTTCCCGCTACACTTGTGTCACACCTGTCACCATCTGACATTGTCCAGGCCTGATGAGACCCTGTCAATGTGAACCAGGAATTCTGTTCCTCACTGTAGCTGCCTGACCCGCGCGGAACTTCCCTCATTGTTCTGCAGTTATTTCCAGCCTTGTTTGGATTGACCTGTGACTCTGATAGTCATTGTCTCTGATGCTCATTGTTCAAATGTAACACTGGTTTCTCCTTCCAGAGCTGGAACGGCGCAAATCCATCGTAGAAAATGGTAAGAATTTAGTCTAGAAATATTCACAAATGAGAATGAATGGCCACACAGTGGCGCTGCTGGGAGAATTGATATCTCACAGTGCCAGAGACGAGGGTTCGATCCTGACCTTGGGTGCTGTCTGTGTGGAGTTTGCATGTTCTCCCTGTGACGGGTTTCCTCCGGGTGCTCCGGTTTCCTCCCACATCCTGAAGGCGTGCGTGTCTGTGCGTTAATTTCAGGAATGCCGCTGGTGTACGAGCCCCAATCAGCACCAATGTTGCCGAAGTACAAGTGGGTGAGAGCCTCATGTATCTCGGTGTTAATATTCACAGTGATCTGTTGTGGACCAAGATCAGAGAATCAACAGCCAATATGTCACCCAATGTCTCCACTTGCTTAGGAGACTGAGGAGATTCAGCCTGTCTAGCCGAGATCGTAATTACTGAAAGATATAGATGTAGCCCAGTCCCACACAGACCACACTCCCCACCATTGTAGATGTAGCCCAGTCCCCCACACACACCACACTCCCCACCATTGTAGATGTAGCCCAGTCCCACACGGACCACACTCCCCACCATTGTAGATGTAGCCCAGTCCCACACACACCACACTCCCCACCATTGTAGATGTAGCCCAGTCCCACACACACCACACACCCCACCATTGTAGATGTAGCCCAGTCCCACACACACACACACACACTCCCCACCATTGTAGATGTAGCCCTGTCCCACACTCCCCACACTCCCCACCATTGACTCCATCTACACTTCACGCTGCCTTGGAAAAGCTGCCAACATAATCAAAGATTTGTCCGACTCTGATCATTCCTTCTTCTCCCCGCTCCCGTCCGGCAGAAGGCACAGAAGCTTGAAAGCGCGCAGCACCAGACTCAGGAACAGCTTCTTTCCCTCTGTTATCAGACATCTAAATGGCCCTTCCATAAGCTAGGGTACTGTCCGATTTACCTCTACCCCATTGTGGACATTGGACTTTGTCTGTTGAACAGATGCGCTACAATGCTGAGAACTATATTCTGCACTCTGTATCTTCCCCTTAGCTCAACCTAATCCATCTAAACCCCTATTTGGAATAAGGGTCTCGAACCTAAACGTCACCCATTTCTTCTCCCCAGAGATGCTGTCTGTCCCTCTGAGTTACTCCAGCATGTTGTGTCGATCATTGGTTTATTATTGCCCCTTGTACTCAGGCACAGTGAGAATATGTTGGCTGTGTCACCATATTATACATGAGTCAGATCAAGCCATATACGTCCAACATGTAGAGTACAGGGAAGAATCCCAGAATGCAGAATGTGGTCCCAGCTGTGGGACCAGGATACATACATCCCCCTCCTCAGTGACTTCCCCACTGGGTCACAGCTGTCAGTGGGTATATTAGGGACCGGAGCACAGTGATGGGCACGGGATGTACCTACACCGTGACGCAGCACGGCAACACACGGAGGGATTCACACAGTGGGAGATTAAACACAGTCTAGCCACTTTAATCTGTTGCTGGAGTCCTGAATGGTGTCCCTGAAGCAAACTGTGCCTTTGATCACTGATGCGTGTTCTGATGTACTTTATTCATGGCTTATCTTTCCTGTTTCTTTATAGGACAATGGGCAACCTTTGTTCAATCAGGTATGTTCCTCACACACACTCACACACACTCACTAACACACACACGCACTCTCTCACACACACACACACACACACACACACACACACACTCACTAACACACGCACACTCATTAACACACACACACAGACACACACTCACTAACACACGCACATACACACACACACACACACTCACTCACTAATACACACTCTCACTCACACTAACACATGCACATACACACGCCCACACACTCACTAACACACACACACACACGCACATACACACACATGCACACACACACACATACACACAAGCACATACTCACGCTCGCACACACACGCGCTCACACACACGCGCTCACACGCGCACACACACGCACACGCACACGCACACACACACACACACACACACACACACACACACACACACACACACACACACGAGCAACATTCACTTGCAGCACAATTATCACCTATGGACCAGTGACGTGCGGTGAGGTCAATGATTGGGGAGGCACTGGATAGTATCAGTGGGCCGGCCCTCCCTGTATTGGTCACCACGTCTCCCCGAGGAGAGAGAGGGATCGAGGGAGGGAGAGAGAAGAGAAGGGAGAGAGAGAGAGAGAGAGAGAGAAGGGGGAGAGAGAAGGGAGAGAGGAACGATGGCACGTTATAACCCACAGCTTCCCCATTCTGACAGCCGCCGCTGAACCCCCCACCGCACCATTGCCGCTTCTTCATGGCGGCCCAGTGATGTCTTGGCTCTGACAATTCGAGGGATCTAATCGGTAACAACACCAAGAGCAGCCCCGGGCCGCCACATTCCCCGACTGTTGGAGCTCGCTAACGTGGAGGGAGACACGCCCCCTTGTGAGGCAGATGTGATCCCTGCCTCCCCTGGTGCTTTTTATTACAGTTTTATGTGAGAGCAGTGAGCACAAATGTAATATATTTATACGTGAAATAAGTTACCTGGACTATGGAAGGTGAGGACATGTAATAGTAAGATTAAATGAGAACTTACCAGTTTGAAGTTTGATCTGTATTTTATGAGGAGTTACGATGAGGGATTACGTGAAGAGCCCGCTCAGCACGCATGCGCGCCATACTTCAAAGCAGCGGTGTGGAATCGCAGACAGACACAGTTATTGAAATAAACATAGTAAAGAAAAGGAGACATCAGTTATCAGTTTGACCCATATTATTGAGGGTGGGAGCGGAGGGCACGTAATCCCTCATCGTAACTCCTCATAAAATACAGATCAAACTTCAAACTGGTAAGTTCTCGTTTAATCATACTATTTTACTTCGGAGTCACGTGAGTGACTACGTGAAGAATTTAAAGCTCTGTGATTTCAAACCGTGTAACAGTTATTACTTCACTCACGGCCGAAGTCCTTGAGGGAGGAAGTGTGTTATCATAATCAACCAATGAATCTGTTTGTAGAAAAACACAACGGTATTTATTAACAAAACAAGAAAGAAATTAAATTGCTCCCCTGGGCTTAAATTAAATATTTGCAGTCTGTAAAAAAAATTCTGCAAATAAAGCAGGTTTTGCCAACGGCTTATTATAAAAGTTCGGAACGTTCTTTCCCCCGACCATCCTGCTGTAGCCAGGATGTGGTCTATAGGCACGTCCATTCTTTTGGCCGTCAACGTGGATGCTGCCCTGGTGGAGTGAGATTTGTACATGTTAGTGTTTATCCCAGCAGCTTTTAGCACCTGCTTGAGCCATCTCGAAATGGTTTGGCTCGTCACCCGACCATAAGGTTTTTTATGACTGACCCAAAAGGCTTTTTCACTCCCTTCGAATATTTTTGGTTGTGTCTATGTAGGACATTAGGTGGGTCATGGCACATAACCGTGGTTCTGGCGGGTAAGCCCGGAATTCCATGACTGGATTAGGTGTTCCTGGTCTGCTCTGTTTGATCAGTCCCTGGATAATGAAAGCGATCTGGTCTGGAGCTGTGATCATGTTGTCCAGTCGCAATAGGTGTAGTGACTGGACCCTCTGTGCAGATACAAATGCCATCAACATGAGTGTTTTGAGCGTAGATTGTTCCAGGTTGAGGGATCTGGCTGGTGGCCATCCCCTGAGGTATGTCAGGACCACACTGACATCCCATATATGGGTGTACCTTGGTCTAGGGGGGTTAGAGTTGTAAATACCCTTCATTAGTTTGATCACCAGCGGGTGGGACCCCATGGCCTGTTGTCCTGGAGCTTGTTTTAAGTAGGCAGACAGGGCACTTCTAGCTGTGTTGATGGCACTGTAGCTGAGTCCTTCATCGTGGTGAAGGTTCGCCAGGAATTCCAGTACGTTGGTGACTGTAGCGGTTGAGTAGGTGGTCCCTGTATCCAAGCAGTACTTCTCCCACTTTTTGATGCTGGACAAGTACTGTTTTCTTGTGGATGTTCGGAGGGATGCTGACATGGTGTTGACGGTTTTTTCTGACAATCCCAGTCCCAGTAACGGTCTTTTCAAAATCTGCAACCCAGGAGTTTGATTGTTTTCATGGCACGGGTGGCTTATGCCAGACACTGGGTGTGTTAATAATTCTGGGTTACTGGGAAATATCATCGGGGTTTCAACAACCATGTCGTGGAGTAATGGGAACCATGGCTGTGTAGGCCAGTCGGGTACTATCAAAATACCTGAAGCAGAGTCCATTTGTATTTCGTGTAGTACCCGGCTGATGAGGCAGAAGGGAGGAAATGCATAGAAGAAGAAATTTCCCCAATCCAGCGCGAACGCATCTACCGCTGCTGCCTCAGGGTCTGGTTCCCAAGCGACATATATAGGTACCTGGTGATTTAGCCTTGATGCAAATAGGTCGATATCTGGCGTGCCATATTGCTTAATAATTTTTGCAAACACTTTGGGGTTTAACATCCATTCGGTGTTGTCATTAAATTTGCGTGACCTGGTGTCTGCCACTGTATTTAGCTTACCTGGCAGGTAAGTTGCTGATAGCCAAATATGTCTTTCGACACACCATTGTCAAATTGTGTTGACCAATTTGTCGCATGATATCGATTTTATGCCGCCCATATGGTTAATGTAGGCCACCACCGTAGTATTATCTATTTGTAACCGAACATGCAAGTGATGCATATTGGATGCATATGCTTTTAAACCATAAAAGGCACCCAACATCTCTAGATAGTTAATGCCCAGTGTCAGTAGTAATGATGACTCTAGGTTAGTCCATCTACCACCTGTGCTGGATATACAATACAATTCAATTTATTGTAATTTGGACCCCTTGAGGTCCCTCTCTCTCCCTCCCTATCTCCCCCTCTCCCTCTCCACACGCACTCCCCTCTCTCTCTCTCCTCTCACCTCCCCCCCCCTCTCTCTCTCCCTCTCTCTCCCCCATATCTCCCTCCCACCTCACTCTCCCCCTGGCTCTCTCTTCCCTCTCTCTCTCTCCTCTTTCTCTTTGCCCCCCCATCTCTCTCTCTTTCCCCTGTTTCTCTCCTTCCCCCTCTCTCCCTCTTCCCCCTCTCTCTTTTACCACCCCTCTCTCTCCCATTCTCGCCAACCCTCTCCACCCCCTCTCTCTCTTCCCTCTCACCCCTCCCTCTCTCCCCCCCCCCCACCTCACTCTCCCCCCTTTCTCCCCCCTTTCTCCCCTACCTCTTTCCCCTCTCCCTCTTCTCTCTCTGCATTCACTCACCCCCTGTCTCTCCCCTGTCTCTCTCCTCTCACCCCCCTCTCTCCTTGTCTCCTTCTCCCCTCTCTCTCTCTCTCCACCTCCCTTTGAGAGTCTGTCCCTTCGGCACAGAGACTCTCACGGCAGCGGCGTTTCAGACGCCTCCGACGGCCCGGGACACTCGCACTGGCCGCAGTTCTCTGGTCGGCTCGCCTGCCCCGACCCCGCAAAAACGAATTGAAAAATGCGGTTTTTCGGGTTACGGGTCGAAAACCCATATATTGCATATTGGGAACAGTTTGCAAAAGATCTAAACACACTACTGAGGACTCCTCATATTTATACTTAATTTATGGCCATTCTGAAACACCCGCCCCCCCCCCCCCCAGGTTTTACAACTGATTCACCTGGTTAGTTCCTACTCCGGCTGCTTGGTTGGATCTGCAGTCGGCGGCTGCACATCCAACCAAGAGAAGAGGCGCAACGTCACTCACAGCCGCCAACTGACGCGCTTCCCCTGACCGCACAGAACCCTGGCACGTGGCGCTAAGGGACACGTTGCGCAGGGAGTGAACTCAGCGTGAGAACTCAGACGTGAGCGTGAGGGCGTGAGATATTGCACCAGGGCGTGATTCTCACGCCGAAAGCGTGAGAGTTGGAAGCCCTGCCGGCCTGTCAGTTTAGGTGGACGGCCATGTCTTGGTATGTTTGCAGTTGTGCCATACTCTTTCCATTTTCGGACGATGGATTGAACAGTGCTCCGTGAGATGTTCAAAGCCTGGGATATTTTTTTATAACCTAACCCTGCTTTAAACTTCTCCACAACTTTATCCCTGACCTCTCTGGTGTGTTCCTTGGGCTTCATGATGCTGCTTGTTCACTAATGTTCTCTAACAAACCTCTGAGGCCTTCACAGAACAGCTGTATTTATACTGAGATTAGATTACACACAAGTGGACTCTATTTACTAATTAGGTGACTTCTGAAGGCAATTGGTTGCACTGGATTTTATTTAGGGGTATCAGAGTAAAGGGGGCTGAATACATTTGCACGCCACACTTTTCAGTTTTTTATTTGTAAAAAAATTTGAAAACCATGTATCAATTTCCTTCCACTTCACAATTATGCGCCATTTTGTGTTGGTCTATCACATAAAATCCCAATAAAATACATTTACGTTTGTGGTTGTAACGTGACAAAATGTGGAAAAGTTCAAGGGGTATGAATACTTTTGCAAGCCACTGTATATACACAACACACACACTCACGCACACACATTCACACAGACTCGCTCAAACACACTCGCGCACACCACACACATACACACTCACGTACACCCACACATACACACTCACACACACACACTCACTCACACCCACATAAAAACACACACTCAAGCACACACATGCACACATACACACCACACACACACACCCACATATATACACAACACAAGATCACGTACACCCATTCACACACTCACACACACACACACACGCACATTCACACATATACACACCACACACATTCACACACCCACATATATACACAACACACCCACACACACATATATACACAACACAAGCTCTCTCACACACACACACACATACACACACGACACAAGCTCACACACACACACATACACACACATACGCACACACACCACACACATACACTCACGCACGCACACCTCACACACATACACACTCAGACGCACGCACACACACGCACATATACACACACTCACACACGCACATATACACACCACACACACTCACGCACACCCACATATATACACAACACAAGCTCACGCACGCACTCACATCACACACACGCACTCACTCAAACACGCTCACTACACACACAGACGTAAATTGAATGGATTGAAGGCCGATAAATCCCCAGGGCCAGATAGGCTGCATCCCAGAGTACTTAAGGAATAGCTCCAGAAATAGTGGATGCATTAGTGATAATTTTTCAAAACTCTTTAGATTCTGGAGTAGTTCCTGAGGATTGGAGAGTAGCTAATGTAACCCCTCTTTTTAAAAAGGAAGGGAGAGAGAAAACGGGGAATTACAGACCAGTTAGTCTAACATCGGTAGTGGGGAAACTGCTGGAGTCAGTTATTAAAGATGGGATAGCAGCACATTTGGAAAGTGGTGAAATCATTGGACAAAGTCAGCATGGATTTACGAAAGGTAAATCATGTCTGACGAATCTTATAGAATTTTTCGAGGATGTAACTAGTAGAGTGGACAGGGGAGAACCAGTGGATGTGTTATATCTGGACTTTCAGAAGGCTTTCGACAAGGTCCCACTTAAGAGGTTAGTATACAAACTTAAAGCACGTGGTATTGGGGGTTCAGTATTGATGTGGATAGAGAACTGGCTGGCAAACAGGAAGCAAAGAGTAGGAGTAAACGGGTCCTTTTCACAATGGCAGGCAGTGACTAGTGGGGTACCGCAAGGCTCAGTGCTGGGACCCCAGCTATTTACAATTTATATTAATGATCTGGATGAGGGAATTGAAGGCAACATCTCCAAGTTTGCAGATGACACTAAGCTGGGGGGCAGTGTTAGCTGTGAGGAGGATGCTAGGAGACTGCAAGGTGACTTGGATAGGCTGGGTGAGTGGGCAAATGTTTGGCAGATGCAGTATAATGTGGATAAATGTGAGGTTATCCACTTTGGTGGCAAAAACAGGAAAGCAGACTATTATCTAAATGGTGGCCGATTAGGAAAAGGGGAGATGCAGCGAGATCTGGGTGTCATGATACACCAGTCATTGAAAGTAGGCATGCAGGTGCAGCAGGCAGTGAAGAAAGCCAATGGTATGTTAGCTTTCATAGCAAAAGGATTTGAGTATAGGAGCAGGGAGGTTCTTCTGCAGTTGTACAGGGTCTTGGTGAGACCACACCTGGAGTATTGCGTACAGTTTTGGTCTCCAAATCTGAGGAAGGACATTATTGCCATAGAGGGAGTGCAGAGAAGGTTCACCAGACTGATTCCTGGGATGTCAGGACTTTCATATGAAGAAAGACTGGATAGACTCGGCTTGTACTCGCTAGAATTTAGGAGATTGAGAGGGGATCTTATAGAAACTTACAAAATTCTTATGGGGTTGGACAGGCTAGATGCAGGATGATTGTTTCCGATGTTGGGGAAGTCCAGGACAAGGGGTCACAGCTTAAGGATAGGGGGGAAATCCTTTAAGACCGAGATGAGAAAAACATTTTTCACACAGAGAGTGGTGAATCTCTGGAACTCTCTGCCACAGAGGGTAGTTGAGGCCAGTTTATTGGCTATATTTAAGAGGGAGTTAGATGTGGCCCTTGTGGCTAAAGGGATCAGGGGCTATAGAGAGAAGGCAGGAACAGGATACTGAGTTGGATGTGATCAGCCATGATCATATTGAATGGCGGTGCAGGCTCGAAGGGCCGAATGGCCTACTCCTGCACCTATTTTCTATGTATCTATGTATCTATATACGCACACACACAAACCAAGATCTTACCTTGGTGGCCTCGTATCCTTTTCCACTCTGAAAACAGAAACAACAAACAAGACTGATATGAAGAGAACTGTCTGGAATCTAATCTCCAATTAATTTTATAGCAAGAAGCTCCTGATAGACCCCGTGCAGTATCACTACATACAGTCCATAGCAGGGACATGTGGTCAAGGGAGGCAGACCCGTACCTGTCACACTCCCAATGAAAATAGCTGTTAAGAAAAGTAAAGAAAATAATAATAATAAATATTTTTCCACTGATCTGTGTTAATAATGTCATTTCTATATGAATCGAATCATTTTTTAAGGTCAACCTCACGACGAGCTGAGCCTCCGCTCTGATTGCGCCACAACTTAGAAACTGTATGGGGCGCGGGCAATAAGCGTGTGCCTGTTACTATCTCTATGTCTGTCACCAATGTAATGTGTGTAAAACCCCTTCATTATATGTCCTCACCTTCCATAGTCCAGGTAACTTATTTCACGTATAAATATATTACATTTGTGCTCACTGCTCTCACATAAAACTGTAATAAAAAGCACCAGGGGAGGCAGCGATCATATCTGCCTCACAAGGGGGCGTGTCTCCCTCCACGTTAGCGAGCTTCAGCAGTCGGGGAACGTGGCGGCCCGGGGCTGCTCTTGGTGTTGTTACCGATTAGATCCCTCGAATTTTCAGAGCCGAGACATCACTGGGCCGCCATGAAGAAGTGGGGAGTGTAGTGTGTGTGGGACTGGGATACATCTACAATGGTGGGGAGTGTAGTGTGTGTGATGGACTGGGTTACATCTACAATGGTGGGGAGTGTGGTCTGTGTGGGACTGGGCTATATCTACAATGGTGGGGAGTGTGGTGTGTGTGTGACTGGGCTGCATCTTCAATGGTGGTAAGTGTGGTGTGTGTTGGACTGGGCTACATCTACAATGGTGGGGAGTGTGGTGTGTGTGTGGGACTGGGCTACATCTACAATGGTGGGGAGTGTGGTGTGTGTGGGACTGGGCTACATCTACAATGGTGGGGTGTGCGTGTGTGTGGGACTGGGCTACATCTACAATGGTGGGGAGTGTGGTGTGTGTGGGACTGGGCTACATCTACAATGGTGGGGTGTGTGGTGTGTGATGGACTGGGCTACATCTACAATGGTGGGGAGTGTGGTGTGTGTGGGACTGGGCTATATCTACAATGGTGGGGAGTGTGGTGTGTGTGGGACTGGGCTACATCTACAATGGTGGGGAGTGTGGTGTGTGTGGGACTGGGCTACATCTACAATGGTGGGGAGTGTGGTGTGGGTGTGGGACTGGGCTACATCTACAATAGTGGGGAGTGTGGTCTGTGTGTGTGGGACTGGGCTACATCTACAATGGTGGGGAGTGTGGTGTGTGTGGGACTGGGCTACATCTACAATGGTGGGGAGTGTGGTGTGTGTGGGACTGGGCTACATCTACAATGGTGGGGAGTGTGGTCTGTGTGGGACTGGGCTACATCTATATCTTTCAGTAATTACGATCTCGGCTAGACAGGCTGAATCTCCTCAGTCTCCTAAGCAAGTGGAGACATTGGGTGACATATTGGCTGTTGATTCTCTGATCTTGGTCCACAACAGATCACTGTGAATATTAACACCGAGATACATGAGGGTCTCACCCACTTGTACTTCGGCAACATTGATGCTGATTGGGGCTTGTACACCAGCTGCATTCCTGAAATTAACGCACAGACACGCACGCCTTCAGGATGTGGGAGGAAACCGGAGCACCCGGAGGAAACCCGTCACAGGGAGAACATGCAAACTCCACACAGACAGCACCCGAGGTCAGGATCGAACCCTCGTCTCTGGCACTGTGAGATATCAATTCTCCCAGCAGCGCCACTGTGTGGCCATTCATTCTCATTTGTGAATATTTCTAGACTAAATTCTTACCATTTTCTACGATGGATTTGCGCCGTTCCAGCTCTGGAAGGAGAAACCAGTGTTACATTTGAACAATGAGCATCAGAGACAATGACTATCAGAGTCACAGGTCAATCCAAACAAGGCTGGAAATAAGTGCAGAACAATGAGGGAAGTTCCGCGCGGGTCAGGCAGCTACAGAGAGGAACAGAATTCCTGGTTCACATTGACAGGGTCTCATCAGGCCTGGACAATGTCAGATGGTGACAGGTGTGACACAAGTGTAGCGGGAAAACAAATGTTGTGTGAGATGTGAAGGGCAGGAGAGGGGAATGACGAGGAACGGATCAGGTGAATAAATACACTGTGGATCCGGGGATGTTTCAATCATTCACCCACGACCAACAGTTGTTGTAAGAAACATAGAAACATAGAAATTAGGTGCAGAAGTAGGCCATTCGGCCCTTCGAGCCTGCACCGCCATTCAATATGATCATGGCTGATCATCCAACTCAGTATCCCGTACATGCCTTCTCTCCATACCCTCTGATCCCTTTGGCCACAAGGGCCACATCTAACTCCCTCTTAAATATAGCCAATGAACTGGCCTCGACTACCCTCTGTGGCAGAGAGTTCCAGAGATTCACCACTCTCTGTGTGAAAAAAGTTCTTCTCATCTCGGTTATAAAGGACTTCCACCTGATCCTTACGCTGTGACCCCTTGTCCTGGACTTCCCCAACATCGGGAACAATCTTCCTGCATCTAGCCTGTCCAACCCCTTAAGAATTTTGTAAGTTTCTATAAGATCCCCTCTCAATCTTTTAAATTCTAGAGAGTATAAACCAAGTCTATCCAGTCTTTCTTCATAAGACAGTCCTGACATCCCAGGAATCAGTCTGGTGAACCTTCTCTGCACTCCCTCTATGGCAAGAATGTCCTTCCTCAGATTTGGAGACCAAAACTGTACGCAATGCTCCAGGTGTGGTCTCACCAAGACCCTGTACAACTGCAGTAGAACCTCCCTGCTCCTATACTCAAATCCTTTTGCTATGAAAGCTAACATACCATTCGCTTTCTTCACTGCCTGCTGCACCTGCATGCCTACTTTCAATGACTGGTGTACCATGACACCCAGGTCTCGCTGCATCTCCCCTTTTCCTAATCGGCCACCATTTAGATAATAGTCTGCTTTCCTGTTTTTGCCACCAAAATGGATAACCTCACCTCACAAATGGATAACCTCACCTCACAATTGTGAACACGGTGATTATTGTGTGTAACGGTTGTGGACAATGTTGAATGGGGAAGCTGCGAGATGCCGGGTTCAAAGGCAAGCGGTCCCCCAGCCTCTGCTCAGCCTCATTAGATCAGTGTAGGAGAGCGAGGGAGAGTTCACACTGGGACGGGACACACAATGAAAGTGACAAGGGAGTGAAAGCTCAGGTTGACAACGGGGAAGTGAACAGAGATGTTAAGCATTGCAAGGGGAGGGGCGCCGTCCTATGGCTGCCTAGCCTGCAGCTGTCTGTTTTTTTTCGTTTCTTTTTCTTATTTTTAGTTAGTTTAGTGATTTGGTTTGAGTAGTTCTAGCTTTTTATGTGTGGGGGAGGGGCGAGGAGAGGGGGAAACTAATTTTCAGAGTCCCTACCTGGTCGGAGATGCAGCTTTTCTCCGGGCTGCAGCTTCGACCCGTCCCCGTGGCCAAACAGCGGGCCTGGAGCGGCGTCTCCTGAGGGGACCGCCTGGAGCTTCGGCATCGGCGGCACCGGCTCAGCAGCGGCGGCACCGGCTCAGCGGCGGCGGCACCGGCTCAGCGGCGGTGGCACCGGCTCAGCGGCGGCGGCACCGGCTCAGCGGCGGCGGCACCGGCTCAGCAGCGGCGGCGGCGGCACCGGCTCAGCGGCGGCGGCGGCGGCACCGGCTCAGCAGCGGCGGCACCGGCGGAGCTGCGGGTCGGAGGACGGTGGTGCAGCCCTGGAGGGCCATTGCGGGGCTGGCGGTGACTTCGCTGAACTGGAGCTGGGTCCGTTGCGGATCTGCGGGTCTGTGGAGCGGCAGCGGGCGGCGGCGCTGAACTTTCCATTCGGCGCGGCCCTGTCGGCTCCGGAAGCCACGGTCTCGAGTAAGGAGGCCCGACTATGGGTGGACATGGGGATGGAACTGGACTTTGTGCCTTTCCCCACAATGGGAACCATTGTGGGGGGATGTTTTGATGTTGAAACTATCTTTTATTGTTATGTTGTATTCTTTTTTTATGTGCTGCATGGCAAAGGAATTTCACTACACCGAAAGGTGTATGTGACCAAAATAAAATTTGAACTTTGAACTTAATCGAAATGATGACCCCATCTGTGATCGGTCTCTCCAAAGTGGAGATCAAATACAGGAAACAGAGAGAGGTCCATGTCGCAGGACGGACGGACACACACACACACACACACACGTCACACACACGTCACACACACACACACGTCACACACACACACGTCACACACATACACGTCACACACACACACACTCACACACGTCACACACACACACGTCACACGCACACACACACACACACACATCACACACACACACACACGTCACACACACACACACACACACACACACGTCACACACACGCACACACGTCACACACACACACACACGTCACACACACACACGTCACACACACACACACGTCACACACACATCACACACACGTCACACACACACACACGTCACACACACACACGTCACACACGTCACACACACACACACGTCACACACACACACACACACGTCACACACACACGTCACACACACACACGTCACACGCACACACACGTCACACACACACACACACGTCACACGCACACACACGTCACACACACACACACGTCACACACACACACACACACGTCACACACACACGTCACACACACACACACGTCACACACACACGTCACACACACACACACGTCACACACACACACGTCACACACACACACACACACACACACACCTCACACACACACACCCACACACACACACACACACACACACACACACGTCACATCTGCCCCTTTACCCCATTATCCCCACCTCCCGGGACACTGATATTCTGTCCAGGGGCGACAGTTACCGCTGGAAGGTGGAAGCCCCGCGGAGAGTGCTCTGGTTTTCCACTGAAGTTACAGTGGGAATCTGGGAGAATCCTGCCCGGATTTCCTCACCTGCATCTTATGCTGTTGTTTAGCGTACCTTTAATGTGTCTGTTTTGTTTCACGTTCCAGTAAATCACAGCACCGTGGGCGGCAATGAGAAGACAAATGGTGAGGACCAGCGGCAGGGCCTAGTCAGGAACTCCAGGGAAGATATCATCTGCAGAGTGAAGACAGTGAACGGCGCATATAGTAAACTGTCTTTAAAAATCAGTGATCATTTCCCCACAGAAGTGAGATGTGGATAAATCATCACTGGGAAACATGTGAGCACCTCAGTGAGCATTCTGGGCAGTCGGGGTTTCAATGGAATGTAAATCACCTTTATACTTCAATGATCAAACAGCAACATTTACAAACCTGATATTTTAACAATTGCCTCACGTTGTATGTTTAACCGTCTGCTCCGGACAACACACTTGAACTTGTTTGTTGATTGCCTCATTACTGTCACGTTGCGCTCCACATTTACAAGACCTTCCGTATCTTCATGGTACATTGTTTCAGCTTGTGGTAAAACCTGTCCATCCTCACCGATCCACAGCATCTCTGGTCCAGGATACCATCCACTGGACTTACACACGAGCTGGATTCCATCTCCCTGGTATCCCTGCAACCGAATCCGGATCAAACTCCCCAAAGCTGCATCAGTGACAGATGTAGAAATAACAATAGTCAGGAAGAATAGCAACTTGGACCATACAGCATTTTGTTCAAGTACTCAAACCTCTTGCAACAATACTTATACAATTTCCAATTATTTCTAGTTCCAATGGAAAGTCATTGAGCAGAAATGTCAACTCTGCTTCTCTCTCCCCAGATGCTGCCTGACCTGCTGAATGTTTTCAGCGTCGCGGTGAATTAAATCCAGGCTGAAGTGACAGGGTAAACGGCTGGAACCTGGATAGTGAGGTGGAACGGAGGTATCTGGGGATCCAAGTATCTGGCCACCTGGAAGTAGCACTCATGGTCAATATTGGGAAATTTGAAGTCATCTTCCACAACCAACCAATATTCACCTTGAATGCCTCTGGGGCAAGGACTTAGATGTGGCAGCATTTGTTTGATACATCTAGAAGGATTTCCTGACACACTAGGCAGTTAATACATCGCTCGGTGGGATTATACTTGACCTTGATTTGGGAAATGAGCGCAACGAGGTGGAGTTTCAAAGGGAGAGTATATATATGTATATGTATATATATGTGTGTACATATATGCTGCATATGGCAAGTACATTTTTCCTTCAGTAAGGAGACAAAGACTGTACACTGTGCCCCAGGTGAGATCTCAACAACATCCTGTACAACTGTGATGCATCTTCCCTACATCCATTCTCCATTCCCCTCAATGAAAAACACTGGGACAGATGTGATGGAACTCCAGTTAAATACATTCCCATGGCTGCCCTTCATTTACTCAAAGGTAGATAAAAATGCTGGAGAAACAGCGGGTGAGGCAGCATCTATGGAGGGAAGGAAACAGGCAACGTTTCGGGATGAAACCCTTTCTCCATTTACTCAAGTTACTTCTCAATATAAACATTACAACAGCAGCAAGTTCTTAATTATGTAATTATAAATCAACATTGTTGAGCTGAACGCCTTTACAATCTGCTTCGTTTTACATTTATCGTCAATCATCGGTGTTTTACTTACTCACCTCGAACTTGTAGTTGAGCTGGCAGAACCTTCATACTCGGTTCCCTCTGTAACTGAACATGTATATTCCCCTTCATCAAACCTTCTTACGTTCTTTATTCTGAGGGAAATGTTCCCTTTGGTCACTTCATCTTTAAACAGTTCGGCCCTTGCTCTGTAATCCTGGTGTTGAGCGAGGGTGTCATTGTGTCCATGTCTGTACACAAGGACTGGCGAGATGAGACCTGTCTTCCTCCACTGCACGACCATGTCGCTGGTCAATATATCTGGTACAAGCTGACATTCCAACACCACATCTCCACCTACAGTGGCTACAGAACCGTACACAGGTACAATAACGAGAAATTCACCTGCGGGTCAATTCAAATATTGGAAACATAATTATTTAAGGAATCAATAAGGATAATCCCTTATTGAAGGTCGAGTCGCAGGTACATAAGGTGGTCAAAAAGGCTTTTGGCTCTTTGGCCTTCATCAGTCAGAGTATTGAGTACAGAACTTGCAGTTGTATAAGACGTTGGTGAAACCGCATTTAGAATATTGTGTTCAGTTCTGGTCACCAGGTTATAGGAAATATATTGTCAAGCTTGAGAATCTTCAGAAAAGATTTACGAGGATGTTGCCAGGACTAGAGGGTGTGAGCTACAGGGAGAGGTTGAGTAAGCTAGGTCTCTATTCCATGGAGCGCAGGAGGATGAGGGGAGATCTTATAGAGGTGTACAAAATCATGAGAGGAATAGATCGGGTAGATGCACAGAGTCTTTTACCCAGAGTAGGGGAATCGCAGACCACAGGACATAGGTTCAAGGTGAAGGGGAAAAGATTTAATAGGAATTCGAGGGGTAACATTTTCACACAGAGGGTGGTGGGTGTATGGAACAAGCTGCTAGAGGAGGTAGTTGAGGGGACTATCCAATCTTTTAAGAAACAGTTCGACAGGTACATGGATAGGACAGGATAGGTTTAGAGGGATATGGACCAAGCGCAGGCAGGTGGGACTAGTGTAGATGGGACATTGTTGGCCGGTGTGGACAAGTTGGGCCAAAGGGCCTGTTTCCACACTGTATCACTCTATGACTAGTGTAGATGGTACATAAGGTGGTCAAAAAGGCTTTTGGCTCTTTGGCCTTCATCAGTCAGAGTATTGAGTACAGAACTTGCATTTGTATAAGGCGTTGGTGAAACCGCATTTAGAATATTGTGTTCAGTTCTGGCCACCAGGTTATAGGAAAGATATTGTCAAGCTTGAGAAACTTCAGAAAAGATTTACGAGGATGTTGCCAGGACTAGAGGGTGTGAGCTACAGGGAGAGGTTGAGTAGGCTGGGTCTCTATTCCATGGAGCGCAGGAGGATGAGGGGAGATCTTATAGAGGTGTACAAAATCATGAGAGGAATAGATCGGGTAGATGCACAGAGTCTTTTACCCAGAGTAGGGGAATCGCAGACCACAGGACATAGGTCTGAAGAAGGGTTTCGGCCCGAAACGTCGCCTATTTCCTTCGCTCCATAGATGCTGCTGCACCCGCTGAGTTTCTCCAGCGATTTTGTGTACCTTAGATGGGACATTGTTGGCCGGTGTGGGCGAATTGGGCCAAAGGGCCTGTTTCCACACTGTATCACTCTATGACTAGTGTAGATGGGACATTGTTGGCCGGTGTGGGCAAGTAGGGCCGAAGGGCCTGTTTCCATGCTGTATCACTCTATGACTATGTCTCTAATGGGGTTAGGGAGGGAGAGATAGATCAGCCATGATTGAATGGCGGAGTAGACTTGATGGGTGGAATGACCTTAATCTGCTCCTATCACTAATAACCTTATAATCGCAGGCTCGAAGGGCCGAATGGCCTACTCCTGCACCTAATTTCTATAATCCAGGGATGAAGCCAGGATATGAACATTTTCACTGGTTGTCCACGATTATTTTTTTACATAACATTGGGGCCTCAACACCAATGCCCGTGGGACACCACTCCTTCCATCTTGCCACCCAGAGAGAAAAATGATCAGCATCCACTCTCTGCTTCCTGCTATCCTGATTATCCACGAAAATGAAGTTGCCTCCTACTCCTGCAGTTCCCATCATCGCTCACAGAGGGAGGAAGAACCTCCTACCTGATCGTATTAAGTGATGTGGACAACAGCATTAAAATGAATGATTTTAAAATATGAATCTTCTGACTCCATGAAGCCCCCTCCATGAGATAAATAAATAGAAATCAGACCAGATGTTGTGGTCATTACCGTGGGCTGAGCTGAGGATCCCATTCAGTAACAACACAGCGCAGTGAACCACTCCCATCCCAGTGGAGGGGTCAGTGCCTGAGGAAGAGAGAGAGAGAGAGAGAGAAGTGTTAGACAGACCCGTGATGGGCACAAAGCTGTTACCCCCCCCCCCTCCATCCCCGCTGCCGATGTCCACCACCCCCACTCACTGTTGACCAGGGGGTGAAAGGTCGCACCTTGTGCGGGGTGAAAGGTCACACCTTGTGCGGGTGATAGGTCACACCTTGTGCGGGGTGAAAGGTAACACCTTGTGCGGGGTGAAAGGTCACACCTTGTGCAGGGTGAAAGGTAACACCTTGTGCGGGGTGAAAGGTCACACCATGTGCGGGGTGAAAGGTCACACCTTGTGCGGGGTGAAAGGTAACACCTTGTGCGGGGTGAAAGGTCACACCTTGTGCAGGGTGAAAGGTAACACCTTGTGCGGGGTGAAAGGTCACACCATGTGCGGGGTGAAAGGTCACACCTTGTGCGGGGTGGCCAAGGGCCACCGTTGGCCAAAGGACTCCTGGCTCCGCACCGGGACCCCGGCTCCCTTTACAATCTGCTCCTTGAGTCTCCCGTCACGGGGGCCGGGTCTGGGACAAACCTCTCCCGGGAATTTCTACAGTTTCACCATCAAACCTGTCAATAGACAATATAGAACAGACAATAGGTGCAGGAGTAGGCCATTCGGCCCTTCAAGCCAGCACCACCATTCAATGTGATCATGGCTGATCATCCCCAATCAGTACCCCGTTCCTGCCTTCTCCCCATATCCCCTGACTCCACTATCTTTAAGAGCCCTATCTAGCTCTCTCTTGAAAGCATCCAGAGAACCGGCCTCCACCGCCCTCTGAGGCAGAGAATTCCACAGACTCACAACTCTCTGGGTGAAAAAATGTTTCCTCATCTCCGTTCTCAAGGCTTACTCCTTATTCTTAAACTGTGGCCCCTAGTCCTGGACTCCCCCAACATCGGGAACATGTTTCCTGCCTCTAGCGTGTTCAAACCCTTAATAGTCTTTTATGTTTCAATAAGATCTCCTCTCATCCTTTTAAATTCCAGAATATACAAGCACAGCCGGTCCATTCTATCAACATATGACAGTCCCGCCATCCCTGGTATTAACCTTGTGAACCTACTCCGCACTGCCTCAATAGCAAGAATGTCCTTCCTCAAGTTTGGAGACCAAAACTACACACAAAAGGGGGGTTGCACGTAAGGTCACTGGGCCATAGGGCTTGACGCACGGAGCCGCTCAATCCATCTGGAGGACATCCGTGTCTTCCGGTATATGTTATTATTGCAAGAAACGCGTACTTTCCTACCTGTTAAAAACCGCCAAAATTTTGAATTTTTGCGCTGAAAAAAATTGTGGAAATCGGGGTAAGTGTGAGAGACATCGTACCCAACTTTAGAATTCCAAACGTGAAGCGAAGTGAAGGTAAATAGAAGCGAGAGCTGAAGGGACAACAGCAGCTAAAGTGCTTGGTGAACATTGGCCGTGCAGATATCGGAATTGAAAATGTTGGGAATTATCGCGTTTGCTCACTGCATTTCATCAACAGTAAGGCATTATTTGTGTTTTTTCTTGATTCCTTTGGTAATAAGGCTCAGAAGTGATAAATCTGGCTGTACATTTTTCTTCAGGTGCGTTTTCATTTTGTATGTAAAAACCCACTTGGGAACCATGGGCGATTAAAAAAATTACAGCCAGATTTATCACTTCTGAAACTTTTTAGATGCCAAAGGAATCAAGAAAAAACACAAATAATGCCTTAGTTGATGAAATGCAGTGAGCAAACGGCCAATGTTTGCCAAGCACTCTGGCTGTTGTTGTCCCTTCAGCTCTCACTTCTATCTACCGTCATTTCTCCTCACTTTTGGAATTCTGAAGTAGGATAAATGTCTCTCACGCTTATCCCGATTTCCATAATTATTTACAGCGCAAACATTGACAATTTCGGCGGGTTTTAACGGGTCGGCTATGTTGGAAACAATGGTAAGTGCCTACCTGCAGTTCATCGCGTGTAATCCACTTGGTGTAGCGTAGCAACAGGACGGGTCATGCCATCTAAAACGTTTCAGAAGTGATAAAGCTGGCTGTAATTTTTTTTAATCGCCCGTGGTTCCCAAGTGGGTTTTACATTCAAAATGAAAACGCATCTGAAGAAAAATTTACAGCCAGATTTATCACCTGAGAATTTTTAGATACCAAAGGTATCAAGAAAAAACACAAATAATGCCTTACTGTTGATGAAATGCAGTGAGCAAACGCGATAATTCCCAATATTTTCAATTCCGATATCTGCACAGCCAATGTTCACCAAGCACTTTAGCTGTTGTTGTCCCTTCAGCTCTCGCTTCTATTTACCTTCATTTCGCTTCACGTTTGGAATTCTAAAGTTGGGTACGATGTCTCTCACACTTACCCCGACTTCCACAATTTTTTTCAGCGCAAAAATGCAACATTTTGGCGGTTTTTAACAGGTAGGAAAGTACGCGTTTCTTGCATTAATAACAAATACGGAAGTTTCGGATGTCCTCCAGATGGATTGAGCGGCTCCGTGCGTCAAGCCCTATGACCCAGTGACCTTACGTGCAACCCCCCTATATAAGAAAGCCGAGGAGCTGCTCTGAGACCGGGGTTCCTCAGGGAGACCGCGCCGGGCTTGGGGGAGTGCGGTAAGTAGGAAGTGAGGAAGGGGGTTACAGAGGAGGCAGTCGCTGTGAAATTCTGGTTGTTACATTAATATGTTCTCAGCAGTAACACATTGACTGTTTCAGCGTAGTTTGTCGCCGCCGCCGGCCCAGAGTTTCACACAGTGGAGCAGCAAGTTCCCTTCTTGCAATCGCGGCCACATCCCGCCCGCCCGCCCGTCACATACAGAATGTGACCACTGGGATTAAACAAATCCCGGTGACCGGCCAGCTCTCCCGATGTGTACCGACAGCCGCCTCCCTCCCTCCCCTCCCTCCCTGACCCCGCACCGGCTCCCGAGCGACCAGACTTCGGAAACCTACCGGGGCCTGGGACCGAGCCGTGCCCGGAAACCTACCGGGGCCTGGGACCGAGCCGTGCCCGGAAACCTACCGGGGCCTGGGACCGAGCCGTGCCCCGGGGGCAGTGGGCCGGGCCGGGCCGGGACAGCGGGGATTCCCTTTCACCGAATGCCGCTGCAAACGGGTGAGTGATCGATCGCTTTGTCCCAGCGGCTCCGGCGCCGTGAGTTGTCCCGGAGACCCCACTCACCTGATCAATCCCCGGCCGGCGCGGCCGCTTCCCCTCCCTCCCTCCCTCCCTCCCTCCGGCCGGGACCCTCCTTACCCCCGGGGGCCGAGTCTGTCACCGGCGCCCAGCAACAGCGCGGAGTAAAGTAACCGGCGTCAGACAGAGCGCTTTCTTCAGCCTGGAGTCCGGGACTCCCGCAGGGGAACAGCGGCCGCCGGGGGAGACAGAGACAGAGACAGAGAGAGGTTGAAATCCTCTCAAGTTTTCATCAAATGGAAGCCAGAAATGGAGAAAGTGAAACAGGGTGAGGCTTCCTCAATGCGGGCCGGAATCTTGCTAAACTGGTTCTTGTTGATCACTGGCTGCGCAAACACCTCATCAAGTCAAGTCAAGTCAAGTCTATTCGTCACATACACACACGAGATGTGCAATAATATGATAAGTGGCAAATGCTCGCGGACTTTGTTCAAAAACAAACTACAAACACAATGGAACAGAATCAGTCATTGCATATTTGTGGGAGAAAAAAAGAAAAAAAGAGCAATTTTAAAAATACACCACACAACAGTAAATTGGGACAGTAAGTTAGTCCCTGGTGACACAGGAGTTTACTGTCCTAATGGCCTCTGGGAAGAAACTCCTTCTCATCCTCTGTTTTCCCAGCATGGCACAGCAGGATAGTAAAAGCTTCTTTAGGTATGTGAAGAGGTAAATATTAGTTAAGACCATAGTTGGACCCTTGAAGACTGAAAAAGGTGAATTTATTACGGGGAACAAGGAAATGGCAGATGAGTTGAACAGGTAATATTCTCAAGATCAGAACTTTAATATTATTGTATTATATGCTGTAAGTCTGTAACAGATAGGTAAAGAAATTACAATATCTAGCAAAAGACCAAGTCTTTATGGAGAAGATCAGTTGCTAGCTGGTACATTGGCATATCATCATCAGTAGCATCATCATACTCCTCAGATTGTAACTCTGTACACCTTGTTTTTCCTCAACTTTTCAATGTTGGCATTGTAAACTACAAGTTTTTGCTCTTCAAACCGCACATGACATGCCTTTCTGCCCACTACTTTCCCATTAAGAATGTCTTGTAGATCATCACATTTGGAATTGTCCAAATTCAGATAATCTCTGCGAATGCTGTCTAAATCAGTCTCTTTTGCTGGGCATTTGGATTGACAATTTTGCATTTCTTCTTCGGAGACATCTGTTTAAAATGTAAAGAAAAAAAAACACTGAACAGCATTAACAGAAACAAGTTATTATTTGCAGTTTTCGAAAAAAGGTAGAAATTATACCTTTAGGCACAATACATCTGACTAAAACTGGAGTCTGGATATTTAGTATGAAAATATTGATCATGGATAGACAATAACACAAAATATAGATTTAGATGTACTTATGACATGAATTTGCAAAAAAATAATGGATTTGATTATTTCTGGAATGTGATCGATTGGAATGTTGCCGTTGCCATAAATATAAGCCCATATCGGCAGGCACGACATGGCCGATTCGTATGGGGGCTAAATAACATTTTTGCTTCATAAGATTAAAATGAAATAAGTTAAATCTTTCATCAGGATAAACATTTCTATTGCTGTTAGACCTGTTCAATATTTTCAGTATTTTGGAGACATAGAAAATAGGTGCAGGAGGAGGCCATTGAGCCCTTCGAGCCAGCACCGCCATTCAATGTAATCATGGCTGATCATCCAACTCAGTATCCTGTACCTGCCTTCTCTCCATACCCCCTGATCCCCTTTAGCCACAAGGGACACATCTAACTCCCTCTTAAATATAGCCAATGAACTGGCCTCAACTACCTTCTGTGGCAGAGAATTCCACAGATTCAACCACTCTCTGTGTGAAAAATGTTTTTCTCATCTCGGTCCTAAAAGATTTCCCTTGTCTTGGACTTCCCCAACATCGGGAACAATCTTCCTGCATCTAGCCTGTCCAACCCCGTAGGAATCTTGTAAGTTTCTATAAGATCCCCCATCAATCTTCTAAATTCTAGTGAGTACAAGCCGAGTCTATCCAGTCTTTCTTCATATGAAAGTCCTGACATCCCAGGAATCAGTCTGGTGAACCTTCTCTGTACTCCCTCTATGGCAAGAATGTCTTTCCTCAGATTTGGAGACCAAAACTGTACGCAATACTCCAGGTGTGGTCTCACCAAGACCCTGTACAACTGCAGTAGAATCTCCCTGCTCCTATACTCAAATCCTTTTGCTATGAATGCTAACATACCATTCGCTTTCTTCACTGCCTGCTGCACCTGCATGCCTACTTTCAATGACTGGTGTACCATGATACCCAGGTCTCGTTGCATCTCCCCTTTTCCTAATTGGCCACCATTCAGATATAAGTCTACTTTCCTGTTTTTGCCACCAAAGTGGATAACCTCACATTTATCCACATTTTACTGCATCTGCCATGCATTTGCCCACTCACCCAACCTATCCAAGTCACCTTGCAGCCTCCTCACAGCTAACACTTCCCCCCAGCTTCGTGTCATCCGCAAACTTGGTGATGTTGCATTCAATTCCCACAATTTTGCATTTTAATTTCAGACTTTTTACCAACTGCAGTTTTTTGCCTTTCCATATATCATCTCATTCAATCCAGGTAGCATCCTGGTGAATCTCTTCAGCACCTTCTCCACATCCTTCCAGTAATGTAGTAATCAGCACTGCACACTATATTCCAAATGTGGCTGAACCAAATATTTACACAGTTGCAACACGATTTCTATACAGAAGACGTAAACCGATTAAAACCAGAATGTCGTATGTCTTTTTACCCTGAATGTGGCCACTTCCATAAGTTAAGAGTGTCAAGTGTGTTTCATTTCCATGTGTACCGATAATAGAACAATAAAATTCTTAATTGCTGCTGCGGACAGGCCTGTAAAACCCTGTACTCATGGATACCAAACAAAAAGTTAAATAAATAAATAAAAACAATATCAGTGCAAAAAAGCCCAAGTCCTTAGTGTGACCAAGACTGTTCTAGATCATAGTCTCGTTGGTGCTTTTGTAATATTCAAGAGCCTGGTGGTTTTGGGAAGAAGCTATTCTTAAACCTGGTGGTCATGGTTTTCAGAATCATACTCCTCCTTTCTGATGGCAGGAAATAAATGAGAGCATGGAAGATTTCCACGAAGACTTCAGTTGGTCTAAGGTAGACAAAAATGCTAGAGAAACTCAGCGGGTGCAGCAGCATCTATGGAGCGAAGGAAATAGGCAACGTTTCGGGACGAAACCCTTCTTCAGACTGATGGAGTTGGTCTACGCAGCATTTGAGAAAATGGCCAGGTACAATATCAGGACATGACACTTTTCAAAGGTTCCCCATCCTGAAGGGTCTCTGCAGGCGTTGGCCTCAGTGACTGAGATAACCATGCCACCAGGGGCTATGGCGACCCAAGAAGGCACATCAGTGTTCTTCCTTTTGAACAGATTGAGCCAATTCAGGAGCTCCACAATTCCATCAATTTGTGTCATCTGCAAGTCATACGAAGAGAAATTAATCAGTGAACATAAAGGGTTAGCAAAGCAATATTACCTGTTGCAACAAGGGCAGAGTCCCCCTAGTCCTCACCTTTCACCCCACCAGCCTTCACATACAACAAATAATCCTCCGTCAATTTCGCCAACTCCAACGTGACCCCACCACTCGCCACATCTTCCCATTTCCCCCATGTCTGCCTTCCTCAAAGACCGCTCCCTCCGCAACTCCCTTGTCAATTCTTCCCTTCCCTCCCGTACCACCCCCTCCCCGGGCACTTTCTGTTGCAACCGCAAGAGATGCTACGGGGAGGGGGTGGTACACTTGTTGCTTTACTTCCCCCCTCGACTCCATTCAAGGACCCAAGCAGTCGTTCCAGGTGCGACAGAGGTTCACCTGCATCTCCTCCAACCTCATCTACTGCATCCGCTGCTCTAGATGTCAGCTGCTCTACATCGGTGAGACCAAGCGGAGGTTGGGCCATCGTTTCGCCGAACACCTTCGCTCAGTCCGCAAGAACCTACCTGACCTCCCGGTGGCTCAGCACTTCAAATCCCCCTCCCACTCCGAATCCAACCTCTCTGTCCTGGGTCTCCTCCATGGCCAGAGCGAGCAACACCGGAAATTGGAGGAGCAACACCTCATATTCCGCTTGGGGGGTCTGCAGCCAGCGGGCATGAACATTGAATTCTCCCAATTTTGTTAGCCCTTGCTGTCTCCTCCCCTTCCTCAGCCCTCGAGCTGTCTCCTCCCATCCCCCAGCCTTCGGGCTCCACCTCCTCCCTTTTCCTTCCTTCTCCCCACCACTCCCTATCAGTCTGAAGAAGGGTTTCGGCCCGAAACATTGCCCATTTCCTTCGCTCCATAGATGCTGCTGCACCCGCTGAGTTTCTCCAACTTTTTTGGTTACCTGTTGCAATCTCTGGTTTCTGTCATCTTGCCACCTCTGAGACTCTCCTGTTACCTTCTTAACAGTTTGTATCTTTATTGCACTCTCTTCAGCAATGTTTTCCTCATGCAACTGCAACAAGATATAAAATGTCACACCAGCTCTTTGAGGTGACTAAAATTCAACAGAAGAATACAATTGTACTGGCCCACCTGTTCAGCATTTGGATTACTTGCAAAATACTAAGTTTAGACAGAACCATATTTTCCCCCGAACTTTCTTCTTCACATCTAACTTTCTCATGTGCATCAATTCCAACACAATTCTTCTACCACCTACACTATGAAATACTATCATTGCAAATTAAACTACCTACAGGCAGGCCTCTGGGATTATAAATACCTTTTCACGACTTGGTTCAATTTTACTTTTCTTCTTTGCTTCTTGCTGCTCAACTGGAGGACAAGCTTCTAAAACAGGTGTCAGCCGTAACTTCCGCTCTCTGAGGGGGGGAAATATTGAACTCAGAACTTTGTGGAAAAGCGTGCACAGAGTGAACCAGAAGCAGCAATACAATTCCTACTTTATAACTTAAATTAAGCCTTTAAACAATTAAGATACTCCACATACAAAAGGTAGCGATTCCAGCAAGAAATGTGAATTATTGATTTGTTTTAGTCAAAGAAAATTAGCAAGGACAACAATTTGTGTGGTCATAACTAACCGACAGATGAAGATAAGCTATTTCTGAGGGTAAAATAGCAACACGGGGAAAAAAATGTCCATAATTAGATTCACGATCTAGACATTTTTTAAAAATCAAAATGTATTCTGTTGCTCGTCGAGCGTCAGATTTGAATATTGCATTTAGATTTGCACGTGCTTACGTTTTAAGCTCTTCGCATTTTTGTTTTTTCTCTTCCGCCAGTTTCTGGATTCTTTCTTCTTTTTGCTCTTGCGTTTTCTTAGGTTTTTCCAGGCGGGTCCTCTCTTTTTCCGAAGGTGCATACTGAACAATTATAAAGTGAATCATATAAAATGGAAAATGCCACCTCGTGATAATAAATGAACCATTAAAAAATTAAAATAATGGTGTCAATTGTACCCATCTACATTAAAATTAAATTCAATTATCTACCCAATCCTACTTCTCGTTAATTAGATTAAAAAGTAGCCAAGTGAACAGTACATCCAGTTATAACAGTTAAAGCATTAATATGGTTGTAATATACATTTATATATATTGGATAAGCACATTATACCCATGTTTTTTTTATTTATTTTTTATTTTTTATTTTTTATTTATTTATTAGAAGTAGACATATTATAAAATGTAGTTACATATTATAGTAAAAAAAAACTTTTCTTATACATCAGTCATACATTATTAAAATTTTCCATTATCAATTACTTCTGCTTCTAGTATTTTTATTTTTTATAGAAAGCGAGAAAAAGAGAGGGTAGAAAGTTACAGATAAAAAAGAAAGCAAAAAAACACAACAGAAAAACAAGGGAGGTGGAATGGGTTACCTGTAATACATCAATGGAGATAGGTTCGTAGGTTATAAAGTATAGAGTATAGTTTTTCATCTGTTCCCGAGTTCAAGTTTCAGCTGGGTCCTCGTGCTGTGCCAATCTATCCCTTCAGATAGTTAATGAATGGAGCCCAAATTTTATGGAAAAGATCTTGTTTGTCCATTAAGACAAGTCTAATTCTTTCTAAGTATAGGGTCTCCGACATTTCCGTAATCCACATTTTAATTGTGGGGGTTGTAGGGCCTTTCCAAAATTTTAATATTAATTTTTTTCCGGTTATTATACTGTAATTGAGGAAGTTTCTTTGGTTTGGTGTGAGTGTTAAGCTTTGTTCTGATATTCCAAGTATTATTAATTTTGTGTCTGGGTCCAGTTTTGTATTAATAACTTCTGAAGTTATTTCAAAAATATCTGTCCAGAAATGTTTAAGTTTTATACAGTTTGCATACGTATGTGTTAAATTAGCCTCTAAATGTAGACATTTATCACAAATAGGAGAGATTTGTGGGAAGATTCTATTTAGTTTTATTTTAGAGAAGTGTAGTCTATGTAAGACCTTGAATTGTATTAAAGTATGTCTGGCATTTAATGAACATTGATGTATTTGTTGTAAACTTTCGTCCCACATATCTTTCGTGATAGGATGACCTATTTCATTTTCCCATTTGTATCTATATGGTTCGGTCGGTGGTACCTCGTTATTTAGTAAGGTGTTATAAATATAAGCTATTAGTTTTTCAGTATTAGGATGCTTGTTCAGACATTCATCAAGAATTTCTGATTCCCTATTCCTGTAAACTTGTGTATTAGATTTAACATAATCTCTAATTTGTAGATATCTGAAGAAATTATTTGAGTGCAGTCCATAATTCAGTTGTAACTCTTGGAATGAAAGAAAAGTACCTTTCCCATAAAGATGTCCTATATTTTTGATTCCATGATTTTTCCATTGTGTGAAACCTTTGTCCATAAAGGATGATTTGAATAAAGGATTATTTACAATGGGAAGGCAGAGTGGTATATTATTCAATTTTAAATCTTTTTTAATTTGTTTCCAAATTCGTATTCCACTATGTATTATGGGGTTTTCTTTATAGGTTTTTTTGTGCAGTTTTGTGGGGGCAAATATGATCGGTCCAATTTCAAAAGGTAGACAGTCTTCCTTTTCCATCATTAGCCAATCTGGTTGTTGGTCCATCTCTTCCAGCCAAAAATTCATGTTTTTAATATGGACTGCCCAAAAATAAAATAAGAAATTTGGCAAAGCCAGACCTCCATTTATCTTTGATTTACATAAATGTTTTTTACTTATTCTATGATTCTTATAATCCCAGACAAAACTTGTAACAATGGAGTCGACTTTTTTGAAAAAAGTTTTTGGGATATATATCGGAATTAATTGAAGTAGGTACAGCAGTTGCGGTAAAAAAATCATTTTTATAGCATTAATTCTCCCAAGCATTGAAATGGGGAGTGTTTTCCAGTATTGAATATTCTTATGTAGTTTATTCAGTAAGGGTGGGAAATTTAGTTTAAATAAAGAGGTATATGTCTTAGTTACATAGATTCCTAAGTATTTAAATTTATCTTTAACTATTTTAAAAGGGGATTGTTGTATTGTATGTAAATTGAATTTTGTTATTGGCATGATTTCGCTTTTATTCCAATTGATTCTATATCCCGAAAACTGACCAAATTGAGTTATTAGATTTAATAGGTTTGGAATACTAGTTTCTAATTTTGTAATATATATTAGTATATCATCTGCATATAAGGAGATTTTATTCCTTGTGTCTCTAGTATTGTATCCAAATATTCCTGGATGGTTTCTAACGCTTTCTGCTAGGGGTTCGATTGCAAGAGCAAATAATAGTGGGGATAGTGAGCATCCTTGTCTACAGCCTCTAGAGAGATTAAATTTAGTTGATAACATTTTGTTTGTTAATATTCTAGCTGTTGGGTTAGAATATAACAATTTAACCCATGTACAGTACTTCTCTCCTAGTTGAAATTTTTCCATCACCGAAAATTAATATGGCCATTCTACCTGGTCAAATGCTTTTTCAGCATCTATCGAGATAATTGCTAGCTCTGCGTTAGGGATTCTATTGGAATATATAATATTAAATAATCTTCTCAGATTAAAAAATGAATACCGTTTGGGGATAAACCCTGTTTGGTCAGGATGTATTAATTTACTGATCACTAAGCTCAATCTATTAGATAGAATCTTAGTTAATATTTTCTGATCAGTATTTAAGAGGGCTATAGCTCTGTATGAACCTGGGTCTTCAAGATCCTTGTCCGTTTTTGGTATAAGTATGATTGTTGATTCATTTAGAGTTTCTGGGAGTTTCTGTTGAGTATAAGCATATTTGTACATTGTCTGTAGGCGTGGGGAAAGCAAATCATAATTTTTTTTATAAAATTCCGAATTTAGACCATCGGGTCCTGCCGCCTTTCCGTTTTTTAAGGACTTTATTGATTCTTCAATGTCTTTTATCGTAATTTCAGCCCCTAGCAATTCTCTCTCTGTCTGATCTAGACCCGCAAACTTACAATTCTGTAAAAATGTTTCCATTCCCGTTGATTGTTCTGTTATTTTAGATGAATACAATTTTTGGTAGTATTGTAGAAATCTATCATTAATATCTTTAGGCAGTGTTAATGTTTCTCCCTTATCTGTTCTAATTTTGTATATTGTTTTTTCCCCGTCCAATTTGCGAAGTTGACGCGCTAATAGTTTTTGTGGTTTGTCACCAAATTCAAAATTTAATTGTTTTGCATGTTGATAAAGTGTTATAACTTGGTCTGAATAAATCTTGTTTAATTTATATTTCAATACTGCAATTTTATTGTGTTTTATCGTGGATGGTGCTGCTGCATTTTCTGTGTCTAATTGCTTTATTTCCATTTCCAGTTTCTGTTGTTTGGCCCTATTCTCTTTATTAAAAAATGATTGGGAAGAAATTAATGCTCCTCGTACAAATGCTTTAAATGTCTCCCAAAGAAGGGAGGCAGAGATTTCAGGGCTATCGTTAGCCTCAAAAAACATTTTAATCTGTTTTACTAGATATTCATTACATGACTTATCTTTTAAGATTTGGGGATTAAATCTCCACATTATACCCATGTTAATGCTTTAAACAGAAACTCAACCATTTCCAAGTATATTCAACATATTGTATTTCTACAACATTTAAAATGCTATTAAGCATATATTGTTATGTACAGAGCCAACATATACAAAGTACAGCACCAACAAGAACATTTCAAGCAGAGTTGTTCAAGGAAACCAATCCATGATATGTTTAAACAGCAGAGGGTGAATACAGTGAGGCAATCGTTGTATAGAATGGGATAGAATCAAAGCTCAACAAAATGAGCCTAGTTTTGGCCAAAGCTAGTTATTTTCCACAATGGAATAAAAGTTTAAAAATAAAAAGCTTTGCTTCTGTTCAGAAAGAGGAGAATTGAAGGGGAACAAGATAAAATGATTGCTCATTGCTTAAATACAAATTTAGCATACAAAAACCTTAACGCTTATTTAGATGAGTGCTTGAAAAAACACATGTACCTAAAAATAATAAGGGAGTAATGAATGCTCCACTAACGGTTTGGGAATCAAAGTTCACAATTCAAATGAAAAAATGATCAACACTTGAAACATAAAAAGGTGCATTGAAAGAGGGAAGGGAGGGAGAAATCGCACATGGTCAATGGGATAAATTATCTAACCGTGTTCTCAAAATAGAAAAGGTACAAGAAAATGTGACAATGTTAGCATCCTTCTATCCCACTTATTATCTATAGGAAAATTATACATGAAACTGTAGATTGGTTACTTTACTGACTAACCAATGTAGTGTTTTATTACTATTAGCTCTGCCAACTACCACACCATTCATATTCTCGCAACCCGACATATGCTGACAGTCAGTACTGCTGTACAGTAGAAGTTACATGCTGTAGTGTGATGTATGTATTGCTCAATAAATACTGTTGTACCGGATCAGTGAGTCTGTTTCATTCACTCAACAGAAACCTTTAAGTAAATCAAAAAATAATTTTCTTTGAATTACCTTTTGAGCAGAAGATGATGGTGACACTGTCCCTTTCGGAGGTGAATCCTCATTATCCAATATACCAGAACCACTCGAATACTTTCCACTCCATGTTGAAGACTAGTTGGATCGAAGACAAAGCAACATAGGAAGTTAATGATCATTCAAATCTGATAAGCATAGCATCATCCTTGATTTATGACATTTAATTTCATCCACAAGATACTGTAATAACAGCCTTCCCAAATATGATTTATGTCAAAGGTTATGGGGAGAAGGCAGGAGAATGGGATTGAGGCGGAAACATATCAGTCATCATCAAATGGCAGAGCAGACATAGAAACATAGAAACATAGAAATTAGGTGCAGGAGTAGGCCATTCGGCCCTTCGAACCTGCACCGCCATTCAATATGATCATGGCTGCTCATCCAACTCAGTATCCTGTACCTGCTTTCTCTCCATACCCCCTGATCCCTTTAGCCACAAGGGCCACATCTAACTCCCTCTTAAATATAGCCAATGAACTGGCCTCAATTACCTTCTGTGGCAGAGAATTCCACAGATTCACCACTCTCTGTGTGAAAAAAAAATTCTCATCTCGGTCCTAAAAGATTTCCCCCTTATCCTTAAACTGTGACCCCTTGTTCTGGACTTCCCCAACATCGGGAACAATCATCCTGCATCTAGCCTGCCCAACCCCTTAAGAATTTTGTAAGTTGCTATAAGATCCCCCCTCAATCTTCTAAATTCTAGCGAGTACAAGCCGAGTCTATCCAGTCTTTCTTCATATGAAAGACCTGACATCCCAGGAATCAGTCTGGTGAACCTTCTCTGTACTCCCTCTATGGCAAGAATGTCTTTCCATCAGACTTGATGAACCAAATGACCTAATTCTGCTCCTGTGTCTTATGATCTTAAACATTGCAAATTATTGTTCAAACCTTATTCTCTTTCCTCCAGGGTCTTGTTGCCATGGGCATGGTATTAAAGGATTTTGTTTTATGGTAATTGCGTTGCAAAATATGCAGGGTGTAAAATCATTGTTGCACAAAGAAACACAAAGGGGCAAGATAAAGAACGAGCTATTCCAGTGCAACAAAGGTACACAAAAAATGCTGGAGAAACTCAGCGGGTGCAGCAGCATCTATGGAGCAAAGGAAGTATGCAATGTTTCAGGCCAAAACCCTTCTAGCTCCCTCTTGAAAGCATCCAGAGAACCGGCCTCCACCTCTGAGGCAGAGAATTCTACAGACTCGTCACTCTCTGTGAGAAAAAGTGTTTCCTCGCCTCCGTTCTAAATGGCTTACTCCTTATTCTTAAACTGTGGCCCTGGTTCTGGATTCCCCCAACATCGGGAACATGATTCCTACCTCTAGTGTGTCCAAGCCCTTAACAATCTTATATGTTTCAATGAGATCCCTTCTCATCCTTCCAAACTCCAGAGTGTACAAGTCCAGCTGCTCCATTCTCTCGGCATATGACAGTCCTGCCATCCCGGGAATTAACCTGGTAAACCTACGCTGCATTCCCTCAATGGTAAAGTGCAGGTGTGATAAGAAAACCCGTCGCTGGCAATTCTAGTTTCAACCTATATATTATACACAAATGGCTTTCTGCACTGCTATAGTCATAGAGTGATACAGTGTGGAAACAGGCTCTTTGGCCCAACTTTCCCAGACCTGCCAACATGTCCCAGCTACACTAGTCCCACCTGAAGATAGACACAAAAAACTGGAGGGACCTAGCAGGACAGGCAGCATCTCTGGAGAGAAGGAATGAGTGATGTTTCAGGTCGAGACCATTCTTCAGACTCTGAAGAAGAGTCTCGACCCGAAACGTCAACCATTCCTTCTCTCCAGCGATGCTGCCTGTCCCACTGAGTTACTCCAGCTTGTTGTGTCTATCTTCAGTTTAAATCAGTATCTGCAGTTTCTTCCTACACACTAGTCACACCTGCCCGCATTTGGCCCATATCCCTCCAAACCTGTCTTATCCATGAACCTGTCTAACAATTGGGATAGTTCCTGCCTCAATAGTGCCTCCTCTGTCACCTTGTTCTATACCCCACCATGCTTTGTGTGAAAAAGTTACCCCTCAAATTCTTATTAATTTTTTCCCCTTCACCTTAATCCAATAGGTCCTATTTTACCAAAATACTTAAAGCATTAAAATTAATTTCAGTTTATATTTCATTTGGCAACTGGAAAGAAAATCTTACCATTCATTTTCCACGCATTCTTTAATTTTCTCAGTGGAGCCATGGTCTATGAATAAGATAGACAGATTATTGAAGCAAAACAGTTATACATAATGCAAGATTACTGGCAAAAAAGCAAGGAAGTGGACAGGCACAATGTAACAGCAAAAATTGAAATATAATAATCAAAACTCTACTGAAGAGCTTCCTAACCAGCCTCACCCCATTGGAAACAACACCAACTGAAGCTCACCTCCAGATGTGGAAGAACAGGCTAGCCACTGTCCCTATTTCCACCAAGATGGGCACATACCAGCAGCCAGCAGAGCACTTACCACCAGGTGCTGATGAACGAACACTGGCTGAACCGGAGATGTCTCAACCGACTGCGAACCGGGGTCGGGCGGTCAAGGGTGAAAATGCACAAACGGGGCCACATCGGGTGTAGTGGCCATTTGGCCTGTTTTGCATGTCATTGTGGATGGCATGTGCCTTTAAATTTTAGACTGCCCGTTATAATGTGGGTGGGATTTATGACGTGTCTTTGGGCGTGTTTGCAGCTTAATTGCTTGCGCAGAAGTTTAGTTTTTAGATTAGTTTTGGAGAGACGATGGAGAAGGTTAATCCTTCGAACATGTCATTGTTACGGAGACACGAGGAGCTTTCTAATATCTGAAGTAATGAGCTGGAGTTCGAAGAAGATTGCCGTAACAAGTCGGAAAAACCTTGGATGTATCTTACTGTTTTCTATCTACAATAGAGAAAATATTCATCAAAAGACTGTGTGCTGAAGCCTAATGAATGGAGAAGCTCTGAGAGGTTTTAGCCAGAAGAAAGTGGTTCCAGGAAGAACTAGATCTTGGCCAGAGAAGGTCTTTGAGGTCTATCAACAGCATCGGGACGTATCTGAAGACGTATCACTGGATTTGTGAGTACAAATCAATTATTACACTTTGAATTAAAACCACGGCATTAAACAAAAGACTTCTGTAACAGAACTCAGAAAGTGTTTTCTCCAGCTTGTCTGGGGGAAAGCAGACCGACCTTGGATTGTTTTGAGTTGCTCCTGATAAGTGCATTCCATTGAATAGAGCTACATTTTGTACCTGGTGTTCGAGAGATGTTCTCTACATTATCAGTATGTTTTACTTTTGAAAATAAATTGTTCACATAATAGAGTCACTGAGAAGCAGAGACTTGTCCAATTAATTTAAAGACTTGGCAATCTGCCAAGACCTCTTTTAAATCATGAATTTAGAAGATGAAGGCAGATAATTGCCAATAGAACCACGTGGTGGTGAAGAAAGACCAAGACAACTTGAAGAAACAGATATTTCACATGCTGCCTGTTTGAGGGAAACCGAGAAAGAGAGAAATGAATTATGGTTGCAGGCGACCAGATTAATTGATACACAGAAAAAACTAATGGAATCAGAACAGAACGTGATCAAGGTGAAATCTAATATGAACCAACTATGGAACGTCTACAAGGAGGTTGGCAAGAAACAGAATGTACTGCTGTGTTCAGTGCTGTCTTGGGAAGAACGCAGAAGACATACCCAGTGGGATGAATACACGAAGACGATATTCAATGGTTTCAAGAAAAAGGCAAAGAAGTGGTTATCTGAAATTATGTCACGTTATGAGCGAAGGAGCTAGAAGCTTGATGCTTGAAGGAGCACATGGTGAAGAAAGACCAGCCAGACAAGTTAAACTCACTGAGAAAGGTCAAATTCATGTTCTCAAGGAGACTGAATAGGAACAAGTTGTGGAAGAGGATTAGAAGGCTATTTGAAAGCGTGAAGATACTCATGGAATCAGAAGCTAACCAGGAGAAGGTGGAAGATATACTACGCCTGATACGTAGCCTTAGCCAGGAGCTGAAAGAGAAGCAGGACACACTGCTGGAAGCAGAGCGTTCTCAAGAGGAACGTGAAAGACATTATGTGGGATTCAGAGCTTCTCCATTCATAAAGCTTCAGTCTTTTGATGAATATTTTCTTTACTGTAGATAGAAAACAGTAAGGTTTTTCCGACTTGTTACGGCAATCTTCTTCGAACTCCAGCTCATTGGTTCAGATATTAGAAAGCTCCTCGTGTCTCCGTAACAATGACATGTTCGAAGGATTAACCTTCTCCATCGTCTCTCCAAAACTAATCTAAGCTGGTATGTGCCCATCTTGGTGGAAATAGGGACAGTGGCTAGTCTGTTCTTCCACATCTGGAGGTGAGCTTCAGTTGGTGTTGTTTCCAATGTGGTGACGCTGGTTAGGAAGCTCTTCAGTAGAGTTTTGATTATTATATTTCAATTTTTGCTGTTACATTGTGCCTGTCCATTTCCTTGCTTTTTTGCCGTCAATATTGCATTATGTATAACTGTTTTGCTTCAATAATCTGTCTATCTTATTCATAGACTATGGCTCCACTGAGAAAATTAAAGAATGCGTGGAAAATGAATGGTAAGACTTTCTTTCCAGTTGCCAAATGAAATATAAACTGAAATTAATTTTGATGCTTTAAGTATTTTGGTCAAATAGGACCTATTGGATTAAGGTGAAGGGGAAAAAATTAATAAGAATTTGAGGGGTAACTTTTTCACACAAAGCATGGTGGGGTATAGAACAAGGTGACAGAGGAGGTACTATTGAGGCAGGAACTATCCCAATTGTTAGACAGGTTCATGGATAAGACAGGTTTGGAGGGATATGGGCCAAATGCGGGCAGGTGTGACTAGTGTGTAGGAAGAAACTGCAGATACTGATTTAAACTGAAGATAGACACAACAAGCTGGAGTAACTCAGTGGGACAGGCAGCATCGCTGGAGAGAAGGAATGGTTGACGTTTCGGGTCGAGACTCTTCTTCAGAGTCTGAAGAATGGTCTCGACCTGAAACATCACTCATTCCTTCTCTCCAGAGATGCTGCCTGTCCGGCTAAGTCCCTCCAGTTTTTTGTGTCTATCTTCAGGTGGGACTAGTGTAGCTGGGACATGTTGGCAGGTCTGGGAAAGTTGGGCCAAAGAGCCTGTTTCCACACTGTATCACTCTATGACTATAGCAGTGCAGAAAGCCATTTGTGTATAATATATAGGTTGAAACTAGAATTGCCAGCGACGGGTTTTCTTATCACACCTGCACTTTACCATTGAGGGAGTGCAGCGTAGGTTTACCTGGTTAATTCCCGGGATGGGAGGACTGTCATATGCTGAGAGAATGGAGCAGCTGGGCTTGTACACTCTGGAGTTTGGAAGGATGAGAGGGCATCTCATTGAAACATATAAGATTGTTAAGGGCTTGGACACACTAGAGGTAGGAATCATGTTCCCGATGTTGGGGGAGTCCAGAACCAGGGCCACAGTTTAAGAATAAGGAGTAAGCCATTTAGAACGGAGGCGAGGAAACACTTTTTCTCACAGAGAGTGACGAGTCTGTAGAATTCTCTGCCTCAGAGGGCGGTGGAGGCCAGTTCTCTGGATGCTTTCAAGAGGGAGCTAGAAGGGTTTCGGCCTGAAACATTGCCTACTTCCTTTGCTCCATAGATGCTGCTGCACCCGCTGAGTTTCTCCAGCATTTTTTGTGTACCTTTGTTGCACTGGAATAGCTCGTTCTTTATCTTGCCCCTTTGTGTTTCTTTGTGCAACAATGATTTTACACCCTGCATTTTTTGCAACGCAATTACCATAAAACAAAATCCTTTAATACCATGCCCATGGCAACAAGACCAATAATAAATACCCTGAAGGAAAGAGAATAAGGTTTGAACAATAATTTGCAATGTTTGAGATCATAAGACACAGGAGCAGAATTAGGTCATTTGGTTCATCAAGTCTGATGGAAAGACATTCTTGCCATAGAGGGAGTACAGAGAAGGTTCACCAGACTGATTCCTGGGATGTCAGGTCTTTCATATGAAGAAAGACTGGATAGACTCGGCTTGTACTCGCTAGAATTTAGAAGATTGAGGGGGGATCTTATAGAAACTTACAAAATTCTTAAGGGGTTGGGCAGGCTAGATGCAGGATGATTGTTCCCGATGTTGGGGAAGTCCAGAACAAGGGGTCACAGTTTAAGGATAAGGGGGCAATCTTTTAGGACCGAGATGAGAATTTTCTTTTCACACAGAGAGTGGTGAATCTGTGGAATTCTCTGCCACAGAAGGTAGTTGAGGCCAGTTCATTGGCTATATTTAAGAGGGAGTTAGATGTGGCCCTTGTGGCTAAAGGGATCAGGGGGTATGGAGAGAAGGCAGGTACAGGATACTGAGTTGGATGATCAGCCATGATCATATTGAATGGCGGTGCAGGTTCGAAGAGCCGAATGGCCTACTCCTGCACCTAATTTCTATGTTTCTATGTTTCTATGTCTGCTCTGCCATTTGATGATGACTGATATTTTTCCGCCTCAATCACATTCTCCTGCCTTCTCCCCATAACCTTTGACATCAATCAAATTTGGGAAGGCTGTTATTACAGTATCTTGTGGATGAAATTAAATGTCATAAATCAAGGATGATGCTATGCTTATCAGATTTGAATGATCATTAACTTCCGATGTTGCTTTGTCTTCGATCCAACTAGTCTTCAACATGGAGTGGAAAGTATTCGAGTGGTTCTGGTGTATTGGATAATGAGGATTCACCTCCGAAAGGAACAGTGTCACCATCATCTTCTGCTCAAAAGGTAATTCAAAGAAAATTATTTTCCATCATTTTGATTTACTTAAAGGTTTCTGTTGAGTGAATGAAACAGACTCACTGATCCGGTACAACAGTATTTATTGAGCAATACATACATCACACTACAGCATGTAACTTCTACTGTACAGCAGTACTGACTGTCAGCATATGTCGGGTTGCGAGAATATGAATGGTGTGGTAGTTGGCAGAGCTAATAGTAATAAAACACTACATTGGTTAGTCAGTAAAGTAACCAATCTACAGTTTCATTGTATAATTTTCCTATAGATAATAAGTGAGATAGAAGGATGCTAACATTGTCACATTTTCTTGTACCTTTTCTATTTTGAGAACACGGTTAGATAATTTATCCCATTGACCATGTGCGATTTCTCCCTCCCTTCCCTCTTTCAATGCACCTTTTTATGTTTCAAGTGTTGATCATTTTTTCATTTGAATTGTGAACTTTGATTCCAAAACCGTTAGTGGAGCATTCATTACTCCCTTATTATTTTTAGGTACATGTGTTTTCTCAAGCACTCATCTAAATAAACGTTAAGGTTTTTGTATGCTAAATTTGTATTTAAGCAATGAGCAATCATTTTATCTTGTTCCCCATCAATTCTCCTCTTTCTGAACAGAAGCAAAGCTTTCTTCTTTCTAAACTTTTATTCCATTGTGGAAAATAACTAGCTTTGCCTTGCAGCTGCAGCTCGCCTGCAGTCCGTTTGTCTTTTCTTTTTTTGTTTTCTTTTGTCCCGTTTTTACAGTGTATTTCGGTTTATTTAGTTGTGTATGTGTGTATGTGTGTGTGGGGGGGGGGTGGGTGTAACATGTTTTTTGACTCTTCCTTCGGGGGGGTTGCGACCTTTCTTGCCGTAACCCCCGTCTCCGTGTCCGTCTGCGCTGAGGCCTATCGCGGAGCTGGCGGCCTCCAACTGCGACCGACCTCGAGGCTGCGGAGGCTGTGGAGCAGAGCCAGGACTTACCAACGCGAAGCTGGTCGACTTCGGGGCTGTGGTTGCGACCCGACTTTGGAGCCTCGGAGGCTCGGCCGAGGGCCAGTGGACGACATCGTTGGGAGCTCACAGGTGGTGACCTGTTTTTCCGGAGCTCCCGCAACAACAGCTGCGTCCGCTGGACTGGAGGGCGGCAGCTTCGACCGCCCCGGGCCTCGGAGTTTCAACCGGCCCGTTTGCGGAGCACGGATTCAGCCACGGGACTTGCTCACCATCACCCGGCGGGGTCACAACATCGGAGGCTTGGATTGCCTCAGCGCAGAGGGAGAGCAGGGAGGGAAGAGACCATGACTTTGGGACTTTAAACTGTGTTGAGTGTTTGTTTTGTTGTTATTCTATGTTATGACTGCAGGCTAAACCATTTCGTTGCACTGAAAAGTGCAATGAGAATAACATTGAATCCAATCCAATCCAGTCCAAACTAGGCTCATTTTGTTGTGCTTTGATTCTATCCCATTCTATACAACGATGATTGCCTCACTGTATTCACCCTCTGCTGTTTAAACATATCTTGGATTGGCTTCCTTGAACAACTCTGCTTGAAATGTTCTTGTTGGTGCTGTACTTTCAACACATCTTCACCCTGGTACACACCTGCACTTCGTAAGCTGAAACAGACTGGTCGCCGACTTGAACGACTCACAAAGAAATCATCTCTCACTGTCCACCATGAAGCTTACAAACTCCACCTCACTGACTACAAAGATGCCCTCATTGCTGCAAAATCTGCCTACCTCTCCTCCATATTCACCGACCCCTGGTCACCCCTACTGAAATCTCCAAACTCATCAGCTCTTCCAAACCCACTACATGCTCCCTCGACCCTCTGCCCACTCCCCTGCTGAAGTCCTGCCTCCCCGTTCTCTGCCCCTACCTCACTAATCTCTTCAACTCCTCATTGTCCCAAGGAATTGTCCCCTCCGCTTTCAAAACTGCTGCTGTCACACCAATCTTAAAGAAACCTGGTCTTGATCCCTCCTCTCTCATTACCTACCGCCCAATCTCAAACCTCCCCTTTCTTTCAAAATCCCTGGAGCGTATCGTTGCGTCACAACTTCATTCCCACCTCCTTGCGCATAACCTATTTGAACCCCTCCAATCTGGCTTTCGCCCCCTCCATAGCACAGAAACTGATGTCCTGGCCTTATATTATATTGTCTCCTGGGCCTGTGCAATTTACAATGCAATCGACACTTTTTATATAGGGTTTGTGTAATTTACAATGCTCTCACCTTCCCTTTATATAGGGTTTTAGGCACTTTCTTTCTTTTTTTTTTAGCTCTAGAGAAGTATATGTTTTTATAGATTATGTGTCTATCTGTGTGTCTTTTTAACTTGACTTGACTCTCTGAACAACCGCACAAGAGTTCCTATGTCTAAATAAGGGGGATTATGAAGGTATGAGGACTGAGCTGATCAAAGTTGACTGGGATAGCAGACTCAAGAATAAGACGGTACATGAGCAGTGGTGTACGTTTAAGGGTATACTGTATAACCTTCAAGAAAAATTTATTCCTATGAAGAAAAAAAGGGGTAAGGGTAAGAACAGTCAGCCATGGCTCAGTAAAACTATAAAGGATAGTATTCGGCTGAAGGCAAGGGCATATAAGGTAGCCAGAGATAGTGGGAGGGTAGAGGATTGGGAAGCATTTAAAGGTCAGCAAAAAATAACTAAGAGATTAATTAAGACGGGGAAAATAGACTATGAAAGGAATTTAGCGAACAACATAAAAACTAATAGTAAGAGTTTTTATAGCTATATAAAAAGAAAAAGGGTGGCTAAGGTGAACGTTGGTCCATTGGAGGGTGAGACTGGAGAGTTGTTGGTGGGGAACATGGAAATGGCAAAGGCATTAAACGAGTATTTTGTATCAGTCTTCACCATAGAAGACACAAAAAATATTCCAACGCTGGATAAACAGGGGGCGGTAGGAATGGAGGAGCTAAATACTATTAAGATCACCAAGGAGGTGGTATTAGGGAAATTAATGAGACTGAAGGAGGATAAATCCCCTGGGCCTGATGGATTACATCCAAGGGTCTTGAGGGAGATAGCGGTGGGGATTGTGGATGCATTGGTGATAATTTTCCAAAACTCCCTGGAGGCAGGAACGGTCCCAGTGGATTGGAAAATGGCCAATGTAACACCTATATTTAAAAAAGGAAGTAAACAGAAGGCGGGTAACTATAGACCGGTTAGTCTAACATCGGTGGTGGGTAAAATGTTAGAGACAATTATTAAAGAAACACTAACGGGGCACTTGGATAAACATGACTTCATCGGACAGAACCAGCATGGTTTTGTGAAGGGGAAGTCCTGTTTAACGAATCTGCTCGAATTCTTTGAGGAAGTAACAACCCGGGTGGATAAAGGGGAACCGGTGGATGTGGTATACTTGGACTTCCAAAAGGCTTTTGACAAGGTGCCACATAAGAGACTATTGCTAAAAATAAAAAATTATGGGATTGGGGGTAATATATTAGCATGGGTTGAGGATTGGCTAACAAATAGGAAGCAGAGAGTGGGGATAAATGGTTCATACTCGGGATGGCAACCGGTAACTAGCGGGGTTCCGCAAGGGTCGGTGCTGGGACCCCAGTTGTTCACAATTTATATAAATGATTTGGAGGAGGGAACCAAGTGTAATATATCAAAATTTGCGGACGATACAAAAATGGGAGGAAAAGTAGGGGATGAGGAGGATAGGAAGAGTCTGCAAAAGGATATAGATAAGCTAGGTGAGTGGGCAACAACTTGGCAGATGAAATTTAATACTAATAAATGTGAAGTCATTCACTTTGGGAAAAAAAATGATAGGGCAAGTTATTTTCTAAATGAGGAGGAGCTGCGTTGTAATGCAACGCAAAGGGATCTAGGGGTATTAGTACATGAATCACTAAAAGTTAGTATGCAGGTGCAGCAAGCAATCAGGAAGGCCAATGGAGTTTTGGCCTTTATTGCTAGGGGGATTGAGTATAAAAACACGGAGGTCTTGCTGCAGCTGTACACAGTATTAGTGAGACCACATTTGGAATACTGTGTACAGTTCTGGGGTCCATACTTAAGAAAGGATGTACTAGCCCTGGAGGCAGTGCAGCGAAGGTTTACAAGATTAATTCCTGCAATGAGGGGATTGACATATGAGGAAAGGTTAAGTAGGCTGGAACTCTACTCTTTGGAGTTTAGAAGAATGAGAGGCGATCTCATTGAAACATATAAGATCGTGAGGGGCCTTGATCGGGTGGATGCACCGAGGATGTTCCCAATGATCGGGGAAACTAGAACTAGAGGACATAGTTGCAGAATAAGGGGGGGCTCTTTTAAAACTGAGATGAGGAAGAACTTCTTCACCCAGAGGGTGGTTAATTTATGGAATTCACTGCCCCAGGGAGCAGTGGAAGCAGAAACTTTAAATATATTTAAGACTAAAATAGATGGTTTTTTAGCTGCCAAGGGGATAAGGGGCTACGGGGAGAGGGCAGGGATATGGACCTAGGTATGGTTAGTATAGTAAGACCTGAGTGATCTCCTGGACAAGTGTCGATCGCCTGGATTGGGGTCGGAGAGGAATTTCCCGGTTTTTTTCCCGAATTGGACCTGGGTTTTTATCCGTTTTTTTGCCTCCCCCGGGAGATCACGAGGTTCTTGGGGTGGAGAGGGGTGATAGCGGTATAAAGGGGAGGATAGTGTCTTGTGTTCTGTGTCTTGTGTCTACTGTTTGTGGGTAAGTGTGTCTGTTTAGTGTTCAGCCATGAGCGAATGGCGGTGCGGGCTCGACGGACCTGGTGGTCTACTCTCGCACCTACTTTCTATGTTTCTATGTATGTGTGTAAGCACAAATGGCAAATAAAGTTTTTGACCTTTGACCTCAAAGTCCTCAACGACCTCCTCACCTCTGCTGACATTGGTTCCCTCAACATCCTCATCCTCCTCGACCTGAGCGCAGCCTTCGATACAGTGAACCATAACATCCTGCTCACCAGACTCAAAGACCTCGGCATTGAAGGCTCTGCACTCAGCTGGCTCCGTTCCTACCTTTCCAACAGATCCCACTTCATCTCTCTCCACAACCACACCTCTGCTACAGCCACAATCACTCAAGGCGTTCCCCAAGGCTCCGTACTCGGCCCCCTCCTCTTCATCATCTACATCCTCCCCCTTGGTCAGATACTCCGCCACTTCAACCTGGACTTCCACTGTTACGCGGATGACACCCAGATCTACCTCGGCACCAAATCCCCCCACAACCCCCCCCCCCCCTCTCCCATATCAAGTCCTGTTTGTCAGCTATAAAAATCTGGATGCAACATAACTTCCTCAAACTCAACAGCGATAAAACAGAATTCCTCCTCATAGGCTCCAAATCCACACTCAGCAAAATCAATAACCCCACTCTCACCATCGACGGCACCACTGTCTCCCCATCTCCCCAGCCCCGCAACCTTGGCGTGATCTTTTATTCCACCCTCTCCCTTGAGCCTCACATCCGCCATGTCATTAAAGCCTCCTTCTTTCACCTCCGCAACATCGCCAAAATCAGACCCTCTCTCACACCTCCCGCTGCTGAAAGACTCATCCATGCCTTCATCTCCTCCCGACTGGACTACTGCAACTCACTTCTCCTTGGCATCAGTTCCACCTACATCAATTGAATTGAATTGAATCCTTTATTTGTCATTCAGACCTTTCGGTCTGAACGAAATGCTGTTGCCTGCAGCCATACATGTAATAATAACAAAACACAATAAACACAAATTAACATCCACCACAGTGAGTTCACCAAACACCTCCTCACTGTGATGGAGGCAAAAGTCTTAGAGTTACTGTCTCTTCCCTCCTCTTCTCCCTCTGCGCCGAGGCGATATCAACTGACTCCAACTGGTCCAGAACGCAGCAGCTCGACTCATCACCCACACCAAATCCTGGCATCACATCACTCCAGTCCTCAAACAACTTCACTGGCTTCCCATCTCCCACCGGATCACCCTCAAAATCGTGGTCCTCACTTACAAAGCCCTCCACCATCTGGCCCCCCCCCCCATATCTCACTGACCTCCTCTCCCCCTACCAACCCTCACGGTCCCTCAGATCCACATCAGCCGGTCTCCTCTCCATCCACAAGTCCAACCTCCGCAGTTTTGGGGACAGAGCCTTCTCCAGGGCAGCTCCCAGGCTCTGGAACTCCCTCCCCCAACTGATCCGCAATTCCGTGACCCTCACCATCTTCCAGTCCCGCCTCAAGACCCATCTCTTCACCTTTGCCTATCCTTAGCCCCACGTCCCCCTCCCTTTTCATCTGTGCTTGAATTGCCTCATATTGTGTTTTGAATTGAATTCTGTCTTTAATTTGTGTACTAGTCATGTCTCTACTATTTATTTCATTCCGCTTACATGTTTTTCCTCTACTTGCTAAATTTTTGTAAGGTGTCCTTGAGACTCTTGAAAGGCACCCATAAATAAAATGTATTATTATTATTATTACTTTGTATATGTTGGCTCTGTACATAACAATATATGCTTAATAGCATTTTAAATGTTGTAGAAATACAATATGTAAAGATAATTTTTGAAGGTTAACAGAGAACAGGTTTGCAACATTCTGCGATTAGTCCGTGCAATATCTTTAGTTCCCAGCTCTCAAAACCAGGAATGTTTCGATGCATTTGCCAGAAAGAATCTTAAATCCCAAAGTAAAGGTTGAGCTGATGAATATACTTGGAAATGGTTGAGTTTTTAAAGCATTAACATGGTTGTAATGTGCATTAATCCAATATACATAAATGTATATTACAACCATTTTAATGGTATAACTGTTATAACTGGATGTACTGTTCACTTGGCTACTTTTTAATCTAATTAACGAGAAGTAGAATTGGGTAGATAATTGAATTTAATTTTAATGTAGATGGGTACAATTGACACCATTATTTTAATTTTTTAATGGTTCATTTATTACACGAGGTGGCATTTTCCATTTTATATGATTCACTTTTTAATTGTTCATTATGCTCCTTCGGAAAAAGAGAGGACCCGCCTGGAAAAACCTAAGAAAACGCAAGAGCAAAAGAAGAAAGAATCCAGAAACTGGTGGAAGAGAAAAAACAAAAATGCGAAGAGCTTAAAACGTAAGCACGTGCAAATCTAAATGCAATATTCAAATCTGACGCTCGACGAGCAACAGAATAGATTTTGATTTTAAAAAAATGTCTTGATCGTGAATCTAATTATGGACATTTTTTTTCCCCGTGTTGCTATTTTACCCTCAGAAATAGCTTCTCTTCATCTGTTGGTTAGTTATGACCACACAAATTGTTGTCCTTGCAAATTTTCTTTGACTAAAACAAATCAATAATTCACATTTCTTGCTGGAATCACTACCTTTTGTATGTGGAGTATCTTAATTGTTTAAAGGCTTAATTTAAGTTATAAAGTAGGAATTGTATTACTGCTTCTGGTTCATTCTGTGCACGCTTTTCCACAAAGTTCTGAGTTCAATATTTCCCCCCCTCAGAGAGCGGAAGTTACGGCTGACACCTGTTTTAGAAGCTTGTCCTCCAGTTGAGCAGCAAGAAGCAAAGAAGAAAAGTCAAATTGAACCAAGTCGTGAAAAGGTATTTTATAATCCCAGAGGCCTGCCTGTAGGTAGTTTAATTTGCAATGATAGTATTTCATAGTGTAGGTGGTAGAAGAATTGTGTTGGAATTGATGCACATGAGAAAGTTAGATGTGAAGAAGAAAGTTCGGGGGAAAATATGGTTCTGTCTAAACTTAGTATTTTGCAAGTAATCCAAATGCTGAACAGGTGGGCCAGTACAATTGTATTCTTCTGTTGAATTTTAGTCACCTCAAGGAGCTGGTGTGACATTTTATATCTTGTTGCAGTTGCATGAGGAAAAAATTGCTGAAGAGAGTGCAATAAAGATACAAACTGTTAAGAAGGTAACAGGAGAGTCTCAGAGGTGGCAAGATGACAGAAACCAGAGATTGCAACAGGTAACCAAAAAAGTTGGAGAAACTCAGCGGGTGCAGCAGCATCTATGGAGCGAAGGAAATGGGCAATGTTTCGGGCCGAAACCCTTCTTCAGACTGATAGGGGGTGGTGGGGAGAAGGAAGGAAAAGGGAGGAGGTGGAGCCCGAAGGCTGGGGGATGGGAGGAGACAGCTCGAGGGCTGAGGAAGGGGAGGAGACAGCAAGGGCTAACAAAATTGGGAGAATTCAATGTTCATGCCCGCTGGCTGCAGACCCCCCAAGCGGAATATGAGGTGTTGCTCCTCCAATTTCCGGTGTTGCTCGCTCTAGCCATGGAGGAGACCCAGGACAGAGAGGTCGGATTCGGAGTGGGAGGGGGATTTAAAGTGCTGAGCCACCGGGAGGTCAGGTAGGTTCTTGCGGACTGAGCGAAGGTGTTCGGCGAAACGATGGCCCAACTTCCGCTTGGTCTCACTGATGTAGAGCAGCGGACATCTAGAGCAGCGGATGCAGTAGATGAGGTTGGAGGAGATGCAGGTGAAACTCTGTCGCACCTGGAACGACTGCTTGGGTCCTTGAATGGAGTCGAGGGGGGAGGTAAAGCAACAAGTGTACCACCCCCTCCCCGTAGCATCTCTTGCGGTTGCAACAGAAAGTGCCCGGGGAGGGGGTGGTACGGGAGGGAAGGGAAGAATTGACAAGGGAGTTGCGGAGGGAGCGGTCTTTGAGGAAGGCAGACATGGGGGAAATGGGAAGATGTGGCGAGTGGTGGGGTCACGTTGGAGTTGGCGAAATTGACGGAGGATTATTTGTTGTATGTGAAGGCTGGTGGGGTGAAAGGTGAGGACTAGGGGGACTCTGCCCTTGTTGCAACAGGTAATATCGCTTTGCTAACCCTTTATGTTCACTGATTAATTTCTCTTCGTATGACTTGCAGATGACACAAATTGATGGAATTGTGGAGCTCCTGAATTGGCTCAATCTGTTCAAAAGGAAGAACACTGATGTGCCTTCTTGGGTCGCCATAGCCCCTGGTGGCATGGTTATCTCAGTCACTGAGGCCAACGCCTGCAGAGACCCTTCAGGATGGTGAACCTTTGAAAAGTGTCAAGTCCTGATATTGTACCTGGCCATTTTCTCAAATGCTGCGTAGACCAACTCCATCAGTCTGAACAAGGGTTTCGTCCCGAAACGTTGCCTATTTCCTTCGCTCCATAGATGCTGCTGCACCCGCTGAGTTTCTCCAGCATTTTTGTCTACCTTAGACCAACTGAAGTCTTTGTGGAAATCTTCCATGCTCTCATTTATTTCCTGCCATCAGAAAGGAGGAGTATGATTCTGAAAACCATGACCACCAGGTTTAAGAATAGCTTCTTCCCAAAACCACCAGGCTCTTGAATATTACAAAAGCACCAACGAGACTATGATCTAGAACAGTCTTGGTCACACTAAGGACTTTGGGCTTTTTTGCACTGATATTGTTTTTATTTATTTATTTAACTTTTGGTTTGGTATCCATGAGTACAGGGTTTTACAGGCCTGTCCGCTGCTGCAATTAAGAATTTTATTGTTCTGTTATCGGTACACATGGAAATGAAACACACTTGACACTCTTAACTTTTGAAAGTGGCCACATTCAGGGTAAAAAGACATACGACATTCTGGTTTTAATCGGTTTGCGTCTTCTGTATAGACATCGTGTTGCAACTGTGTAAATATTTGGTTCAGCCACATTTGGAATATAGTGTGCAGTTCTAATTACTACATTACTGGAAGGATGTGGAGAAGGTGCTGAAGAGATTCACCAGGATGCTACCTGGATTGAATGAGATGATATATGGAAAGGCAAAAAACTGCAGTTGGTAAAAAGTCTGAAATAAAAATGCAAAATTGTGGGAATTGAATGCAACATCTCCAAGTTTGCGGATGACACGAAGCTGGGGGGCAGTGTTAGCTGTGAGGAGGCTGCAAGGTGACTTGGATAGGTTGGGTGAGTGGGCAAATGCATGGCAGATGCAGTATAATGTGGATAAATGTGAGGTTATCCACTTTGGTGGCAAAAACAGGAAAGTAGACTTATATCTGAATGGTGGCCAATTAGGAAAAGGGGAGATGCAACGAGACCTGGGTGTCATGGTACACCAGTCATTGAAAGTAGGCATGCAGTTGCAGCAGGCAGTGAAGAATGTTAGCATTCATAGCAAAAGGATTTGAGTATAGGAGCAGGGAGATTCTACTGCAGTTGTACAGGGTCTTGGTGAGACCACACCTGGAGTATTGCATACAGTTTTGGTCTCCAAATCTGAGGAAAGACATTCCTGCCATAGAGGGAGTACAGAGAAGGTTCACCAGACTGATTCCTGGGATGTCAGGACTTTCATATGAAGAAAGACTGGATAGACTCGGCTTGTACTCGCTAGAATTTAGAAGATTGATGGGGGATATTATAAAAACTTACAAGATTCCTACGGGGTTGGACAGGCTAGATGCAGGAAGATTGTTCCCGATGTTGGGGAAGTCCAAGACAAGGGAAATCTTTTAGGACCGAGATGAGAAAAACATTTTTCACACAGAGAGTGGTGAATCTGTGGAATTCTCTGCCACAGAAGATAGTTGAGACCAGTTCATTGGCTATATTTAAGAGGGAGTTAGATGTGTCCCTTGTGGCTAAAGGGGGTCAGGGGGTATGGAGAGAAGGCAGGTACAGGATACTGAGTTGGATGATCAGCCATAATTACATTGAATGGCGGTGCTGGCTCGAAGGGCTCAATGGCCTCCTCCTGCACCTATTTTCTATGTCTCCAAAATACTGAAAATATTGAACAGGTCTAACAGCAATAGAAATGTTTATCCTGATGAAAGATTTAACTTATTTCATTTTAATCTTATGAAGCAAAAATGTTATTTAGCCCCCATACGAATCGGCCATGTCGTGCCTGCCGATATGGGCTTATATTTATGGCAACGGCAACATTCCAATCGATCACATTCCAGAAACAATCAAATCCATTATTTTTTTGCAAATTCATGTCATAAGTACATCTAAATCTATATTTAGTGTTATTGTCTATCCATGATCAATATTTTCATACTAAATATCCAGACTCCAGTTTTAGTCAGATGTATTGTGCCTAAAGGTATAATTTCTACCTTTTTTCGAAAACTGCAAATAATAACTTGTTTCTGTTAATGCTGTTCAGTGGGTTTTTTTCTTTACATTTTAAACAGATGTCTCCGAAGAAGAAATGCAAAATTGTCAATCCAAATGCCCAGCAAAAGAGACTGATTTAGACAGCATTCGCAGAGATTATCTGAATTTGGACAATTCCAAATGTGATGATCTACAAGACATTCTTAATGGGAAAGTAGTGGGCAGAAAGGCATGTCATGTGCGGTTTGAAGAGCAAAAACTTGTAGTTTACAATGCCAACATTGAAAAGTTGAGGAAAAACAAGGTGTACAGAGTTACAATCTGAGGAGTATGATGATGCTACTGATGATGATATGCCAATGTACCAGCTAGCAACTGATCTTCTCCATAAAGACTTGGTCTTTTGCTAGATATTGTAATTTCTTTACCTATCTGTTACAGACTTACAGCATATAATACAATAATATTAAAGTTCTGATCTTGAGAATATTACCTGTTCAACTCATCTGCCATTTCCTTGTTCCCCGTAATAAATTCACCTTTTTCAGTCTTCAAGGGTCCAACTATGGTCTTAACTAATATTCACCTCTTCACATACCTAAAGAAGCTTTTACTATCCTGCTGTGCCATGCTGGGAAAACAGAGGATGGGAAGGAGTTTCTTCCCAGAGGCCATTAGGACAGTAAACTCCTGTGTCACCAGGGACTAACTTACTGTCCCAATTTACTGTTGTGTGGTGTCTTTTTAACATTGCTGTTTTTTTCTTTTTTTCTCCCACAAATATGCAATGACTGATTCTGTTCCATTGTGTTTGTAGTTTGTTTTTGAACAAAGTCCGCGAGCATTTGCCACTCATCATATTATTGCACATCTCGTGTGTGTAATAGTGGATGCATTAGTAATAATCTTTCAAAACTCTTTAGATTCTGGAGTAGTTCCTGAGGATTGGCGGGTAGCAAACGTAACCCCACTTTTTAAGAAGGGAGGGAGAGAGAAAACGGGGAATTACAGACCAGTTAGTCTAACATCGGTAGTGGGGAAACTGCTAGAGTCAGTTATTAAAGATGGATAGCAGCACATTTGGAAAGTGGTGAAATCATTGGACAAAGTCAGCATGGATTTACAAAAGGTAAATCATGTCTGACGAATCTTATAGAATTTTTCGAGGATGTAACTAGTAGCGTGGATAGGGGAGAACCAGTGGATGTGGTGTATCTGGACTTCCAGAAGGCTTTCGACAAGGTCCCACATAAGAGATTAGTTTACAAACTTAAAGCACACGGCATTGGGGGTTCAGTATTGATGTGGATAGAGAACTGGCTGGCAAACAGGAAGCAAAGAGTAGGAGTAAACGGGTCCTTTTCACAATGGCAGGCAGTGACTAGTGGGGTACCGCAAGGCTCAGTGCTGGGACCCCAGCTATTTACAATATATATTAATGATCTGGATGAGGGAATTGAAGGCAATATCTCCAAGTTTGCGGATGACACGAAGCTGGGGGGCAGTGTTAGCTGTGAGGAGGATGCTTGGAGACTGCAAGGTGACTTGGATAGGCTGGGTGAGTGGGCAAATGTTTGGCAGATGCAGTATAATGTGGATAAATGTGAGGTTATCCATTTTGGTGGCAAAAACAGGAAAGCAGACTATTATCTAAATGGTGGCCGACTAGGGAAAAGGGGAGATGCAGCGAGACCTGGGTGTCATGGTACACCAGTCATTGAAAGTGGGCATGCAGGTGCAGCAGGCAGTGAAGAAAGCGAATGGTATGTTAGCTTTCATAGCAAAAGGATTTGAGTATAGGAGCAGGGAGGTTCTACTGCAGTTGTACAGGGTCTTGGTGAGACCACACCTGAGTATTGCGTACAGTTTTGGTCTCCAAATCTGAGGAAGGACATTATTGCCATAGAGGGAGTGCAGAGAAGGTTCACCAGACTGATTCCTGGGATGTCAGGACTGTCTTATGAAGAAAGACTGGATAGACTTGGTTTATACTCTCTAGAATTTAGGAGATTGAGAGGGGATCTTATAGAAACTTACAAAATTCTTAAGGGGTTGGACAGGCTAGATGCAGGAAGATTGCTCCCGATGTTGGGGAAGTCCAGGACAAGGGGTCACAGCTTAAGGATAAGGGGGGAAATCCTTTAAAACCGAGATGAGAAGAACTTTTTTCACACAGAGAGTGGTGAATCTCTGGAACTCCCTGCCACAGAGGGTAGTCGAGGCCAGTTCATTGGCTATATTTAAGAAGGAGTTAGATGTGGCCCTTGTGGCTAAGGGGATCAGAGGGTATGGAGAGAAGGCAGGTACGGGATACTGAGTTGGATGATCAGCCATGATCATATTGAATGGCGGTGCAGGCTCGAAGGGCCGAATGGCCTACTCCTGCACCTAATTTCTATGTTTCTATGTTTCTATGTGTATGTGACGAATAGACTTGACTTGACTTGACTTGACTTGACTTGACTTGATGAGGTGTTTGCGCAGCCAGTGATCAACAAGAACCAGTTTAGCAAGATTCCGGCCCGCATTGAGGAAGCCTCACCCTGTTTCACATTCTCCATTTCTGGCTTCCATTAGATGAAAACTTGCGAGGATTTCAACCTCTCTCTGTCTCTGTCTCTGTCTCCCCCGGCGGCCGCTGTTCCCCTGCGGGAGTCCCGGACTCCAGGCTGAAGAAAGCGCTCTGTCTGACGCCGGTTCCTTTACTCCGCGCTGTTGCTGGGCGCCGGTGACAGACTCGGCCCCCGGGGGTAAGGAGGGTCCCGGCCGGAGGGAGGGAGGGAGGGGAAGCGGCCGCGCCGGCCGGGGATTGATCAGGTGAGTGGGGTCTCCGGGACAACTCACGGCGCCGGAGCCGCTGGGACAAAGCGATCGATCACTCACCCGTTTGCCAGCGGCATTCGGTGAAAGGGAATCCCCGCTGTCCCGGCCCGGCCCGGCCCACTGCCCCCGGGGCACGTCTCGGTCCCAGGCCCCGGTAGGTTTCCGGGCACGGCTCGGTCCCAGGCCCCGGTAGGTTTCCGGGCACGGCTCGGTCCCAGGCCCCGGTAGGTTTCCGAAGTCTGGTCGCTCGGGAGCCGGTGCGGGTCAGGGAGGGAGGGAGGCGGCTGTCGGTGACACATCGGGAGAGCTGGCCGGTCACCGGGATTTGTTTAATCCCAGTGGTCACATTCTGTATGTGACGGGCGGGCGGGCGGGATGTGGCCGCGATTGCAAGAAGGGAACTTGCTGCTCCACTGTGTGAAACTCTGGGCCGGCGGCGAACACCCGAACACCGAGCGCGGCCGGAGATGCGAGAGTGGGAAGAAACGGATCTGATTTTTAAACTCCTGCCGAAACCGTAAAAGCTGGATAGGTGGGAAAAGGAGGAGCTTCCTCTACATCGGCGGCACGGTAGAGTTGCTGCCTCACGGCGCCAGAGACCCGGGTTCGATCCTGACTACGGGTACAGGGTCTTGGTGAGACCACACCTGGAGTATTGTGTACAGTTTTGGTCTCCTAATCTGAGGAAAGACATTCTTGCCATAGAGGGAGTACAGAGAAGGTTCACCAGACTGATTCCTGAGATGGCAGGACTTTCATATGAAGAAAGATTGGATAGACTCGGTTTGTACTGATTGAGGGGGGATCTTATAGAAACTTACAAAATTCTTAAGGGGTTGGACAGGCTAGATGAAGGAAGATTGTTTCCGATGTTGGGGAAGTCCAGAACAAGCGGTTTAAGGATAAGGGGGAAATCTTTTAGGACCGAGATGAGGAAAACATTTTTTACACAGAGAGTGGTGAATCTCTGGAATTCTCTGCCGCACAAGGTAGTTGAGGCCAGTTCGTTGGCTATATTTAAGAGGGAGTTAGATGTGGCCCTTGTGGCTAAAGGGATCAGGGGGTATGGAGAGAAGGCAGGTACAGGATACTGAGTTGGATGATCAGCCATGATCATATTGAATGGCGGTGCAGGCTCGAAGGGCCGAATGGCCTACTCCTGCACCTATTTTCTATATTACTGTCTGTACGGAGTTTGTACCTTCTCCCCGTGACCGCGTGGGGTTTCACCGAGATCCACACTCCAAAAGCGTTGTTGGTTAATTGTCTTGGTATAAGTGTAAATTGTCCATTGGATGTAGGATAGTGCAATGAGAACTAGAGAGGCAACACCTCGTTGTCCAAGAAAGAACAGCAGATGTGGGTAAAATCGAAGGTAGACACAAAATGCTGGAGAAACTCAGCGGGTGAGGCAGCATCTATGGAGAGAAGGAATTGGCGACGTTTCCGCTCGAGACCCTTCTTCAGTCTGAATTGTTCCTCTCCATAGATGCTGCCTCATCCGCTGAGTTTCTCCAGCATGTTGTGTCTACCTCATTGACCATTGCGTTGCCCACAGTGGAATGGACATCCACATTCTAATATCAGGTAACCCTCACAGCAGTGTTTCCGACCTCCATCCTAACCACCTCCCTTCATTCCATTTATATCGCCTTTCCCGAAACTGCCCCTCCATTTCCTCATCACCCAGTTTAATTTCCTCCCCTCCTGATTCCATCTGCCAACTTCCCACATTTCACCCACCGAATCCTCTCCCCCAGCTGCTACTATCTGCCCTTCCTTCACCTCTCCATATGATTGCCCTTCTGTAACACATTCCGGCACTGGTTCCTCTGTGTTCCTGCTGATCACCGTCCAGTGATGTCACTCTCCCCTCCCCATCTGCTCATCAACTTGCACCTCTTCTCAGCCCACTAAGGGGGTCCTGTCTCACCCCTCTCTCTTTCCTCTGAACATCGGCTATCTTCCCTTCCACTTCGTTTTAATGTTCGTCTCGACTTGAACCATGGACAATCTTCTCCCCTTTACCCCCCCCTCCCCCTCCCCCCCCAACAGATTGTTGTTGCACCTGATTCGAGTATCTTGCAGTCTCCCCTCTGTACCTCTGACTTCTCACTGCGCTCACACAATGGAGAATATTTTCAGCCATTGTCCACTGCTATCCCCCCTCCCTCTCAAGCTCTCCTTCACACACCCCCCGGCTCTCTCCTCACACCCCCCCACCCAGCTCTCATCCTCAACACCCCCCCCAGCTCTCTTCTCAACCCCCCCCCCCCAGGTTCGCTCTCCTCTAACACCCCCCCCCCAGCTCTCTCCTCAACCCCCCCAGCTCTCTCCTCACCCCCTCCAGCTCTCTCCTCAACCCCCCAAGCTTCCTCCTCACCCCCCCCCCCAGCTCTCTCTCTCACCCCCCCCAGCTCTTTTCCTCACCCCCTACCCCCCACCAGCTCTTTCCTCACCCCCCACCCCCAGCTCTCATCCTCACACCCACCCCCCTCCCCCCCCCAGCTCTTTCCTCACCCCCCCGTCCCCGTCCCTCCTCCCCGGCTGTTTCCTAGCAGGAACGGTGAAAATTGGCTCAATTATCTGCCTTTGCTGAAACAAATTGTAAAGTCCATTTACGTAAAATATCTTTGCAAACTCCTACCAAAGCTAATAATGATACCAATGCACATGGAACAAATCCCAGGTAAACTGTCAGTCCAGGAATTAAGCAGTGCAATTTTGGTGAGTGAAATTTCAGTTTGTGTATGTTTTTGCTAATCTCGATAACTGATTTCTTGTGAATGGATGTACCAGTTAAAATAACAGCAAATTAAATCCTTACTATGAATAATATTCATGTCAATACTCTAGTGATGCTCCTTTTATTCAATGTTAATCGGCTTTCTCCCTTCAAGACAAACTGTGCCGTGATTTCATCCCAAGATGAAGGGAAGACACAGGATTGTACTGATCCTACTTCTCCAGACAGCAATGATGGGTAAGCTGTGGAATAGTCACTGCAAGAGTCAATCGTGCCTTGTTCAGTAGTTTGCACACTCGGTCTAGTCTTGCATGAGTTGAGACTGGGCGGAAACGGGACAGTCAGCAGCCGCATGGGTCAAGTCGGACATGGTAGATTCAAAGCCCTTGCTGAGCCATGAGCACAGCTTTAGGCTGATGATGCTGCTCTGTTTTAGCTACTGTCTTTAGTTGTGATGAAACTGTTGACCCGAAGAGCATGTCCCCTGAAGAGGAACGTGTTCGGCTGCCTGAATATTGTTTGTCCTTCAGCAGTGTCACTGAAAGCAAATATCTTGTTGCTATCACGTTGCTGCATGTGTGAACTTGTACATTTGGCTTCCTGCATCACAACCGTGATGACACTTCCCTTGGCACCAAATGTCTACTGACGCCTGTTGGGATGTGCTCAGGTTGGCAAATACTCTTCAATTTCTATATTCTTACCTGGATAGGTCAGGTGTGGTACATGGATAGGCCAGGTGTGTTACATGGATAGAGCAGGTGTGTTACATGGATAGAACAGGTGTGTTACATGGATAGGACAGGTGTGTTACATGGATAGGACAGGTGTGTTACATGGATAGGACAGGTGTGTTACATGGATAGGACAGGTGTGGTACATGGATAGGACAGGTGTGGTACATGGATAGGACAGGTGTGTTACATGGATAGGACAGGTGTGGTACATGGATAGGACAGCTGTGTTACATTGATAGGACAGGTGTGGCACATGGATTGGACAGGTTTGGAGGGATATTGACCAAAGGCGGGCAGGTGAGACTAGTGTAGCTGGGACATGTTGACCAGTGTGGGCAAGTTGGGGTGAATGACCTATTTCCACACAGTATCACTCTACGACTCTATGACTCTAATTATATGCTGGCCATTTCCAATTGAACAGTCGCACCAACCATTTTCCTACCTCTCCCAATCTGCTCTCTCCATGAAGGATCTATTTGCATTATTATACTGTCTGTTTCCATGGCATTCAGCAGCCTCTACTACACAGCTCCACGTGGCGTGTGTTACTGCAGAGTGTGGACACATCAGGCCTGTACTTGCCATTCACACACTAGCTGGCATTTCCCGTTTCCGATTTCCACCATCCACAGGGTTCTTTCCTCTCATTATCACCACAGTTCCAGCACTTAAAGCTGGGAAGAGACTGCATGCCTCCCAATTCACCATTTCTCTCCTAAATATTTAAACCTCACATCACACTGATGATCAGTTCTTATCTGGGTTACCCAGTTCTCAATATCCTGCGTGAATCTTCAGTTAACAGATTCAAATTGACTTCAAGGAAAGATAATCCAACTGTCCATGCAAACCTGTCTGCCATTTGTACTCAGTCATGTGTAGAGAGTCTGTATCTTGGTGGGGGGATGTTGGCCGGGACCCTGGGAGAACTCCTTGCTCATTAAATAATGTTCTGAGCTGTTCCATTCCACCACAAGTGCTGGATTCAGAGTATCTTGAACCAGACCCCACCTGCAACGGTCACTGAAGTGTCAGCTCATATTGTGAGCTCTGCTACTGAAGTGACTCAAGTAGAGGAGAAGTCAGGCTTTCATTGGGTTTACAAAGTCATGAATGATTTGAAGTGAATCCAGAAACATTTCTTGTTCAGTGTTTGTGGCTGCATTCGAATCACAATTGTGTTTAAATGTGAATCTGTGTTTAAACAATTTCCACTCTGAAATGGCATTAATTTACAAGACATGGGCATTACTGACAATGCCAGCATTTAATGCCCATCTCCATTTGCCTCTGAACCAAGTTGACGGAGGGGAGGGGGGGGAGGGGCATTTCAGATTATGGATCAAAGTGTACAACATTGCTGCGTGTCTGGGGAATACATGCAGTCACAGACTGGGGAAGGGCAGCAGATTTGTTCTTTAAAGGACATTTTTCAACCTGCTTGATTCCTTGGTGTGTGGGAGAGTGAAAGCAGTGTATTCTGTGTTCCCCTGACCTGTTTAATTGGTGGGAAAGGAAAGTACACAAGAATATATGGCTATTGAACTGCAGAGGCGAGTTTATACCGAAGGCAGACACAAAATGCTGGAACAACTCACTGGGTCAGGCAGAGGAATAGTTGAGGTTTCAGGTGTAAAATATATGGCAGCAGATTTCATTATGTATTGATTCTTTCATATGAGCAATATGTCCAGACCAATGATATTTGGAAGAGTTCCAAACTATAACAAAATAATCACATTTACTTTCTTGATTCTACAAATATTCTGAAGTTTAACCATTGTATTTTCTAGAGGAGTTCTATGTGATTGTGCCGGACTATCCGGTGGTGGCCATGGTGGGTGAAGATGCCCTATTGGAATGTCAGAAGGTACCGGATACATCACTGGACGCTCTGGAGGTCCGATGGTTTACAACGAGCCCGGGGTCACCGGTACATTTATACACCAGCGGCCAGGACAGAGCTGAGGTGCAGGACGAGGCTTATCGAGGGAGGACGGAACTCTTTCGGGAAGAGTTTCCTCATGGAAACGCCTCGCTTAAACTGAAGAGGGTGAAAGTATCAGATGCTGGAATGTACACGTGTTCCATCAGCACCCCCACGTCCCGTCAGCAGGAGGCGCTGCGGCTGCAGGTTGAAGGTGAGTCCCTCTGGTTTACATCAAGGTTTACACCGGGAATGTCAGTAAGCAGCCCCTCACACTGGCATTTTACTGGGAAGTTCAAGGGTTGACAGTGCCTGGAACGGAATGGCAACGGTGAGGTTGTGTGTAGGAAGGAACTGCAGATATAGGTTTACACCGAATGTAGACACAAAATGCTGGAGTAACTAGGTATGTTGCAAAGCCTACCTGAAGCGTCGTTGAATATCTCCCGCTACGGGTGTGCGCGATTTTGGCGCCGTTTAGAGGGGGCGGGTTTAAAACGCGATTTTCTCTAGGCTGTTCAAATCGAAGATGTTCAGCCTAGTTAATTATTAACGAAAAATCGCTGAAAGACCCCGTCGCAAAAGCTATTATTAGTTTTAAAGGCCTCGTAAAATAGTTATAGTAGTTTAAAAATCAATCTCTGAACCCGCAAACACCCGCACCCGCAGGGTCTCATAAAGCAAATAGCAGAAGGTGGGCTGTATATTTTTACATTAAAAAGGGCTTCTAAAGATCCCTTTATACAAAGTTTAATATTGCGAGTAGCTCAATTTGGCCCCATTATATCCCGCAGTATTTTTCTGGGCATTTGAGGCACAAATCTACCGCAATGTGAACGTTCTAAACCAGCGCGTTCCACAGGGACCCACTGGAAAGCTGATTTAAAATGGACTTTAATTTACAGCAATTGAACACTAAATTCCTTCCATTTGGTCTATAAATTAATGTAAATGAGATTTAAAAATCATGTTTTATTGTGAATTATTTGTGAATATTATTTGGACATTTAGGCTATTTAAAAATGTTAATCATTTATTAAGAAATGGATAGATGTTTAGATCTAGTAATTGAAGTCTGAAATTAGCTACAATTAGGTAACTAACTAATTATATGCTTTAATTTCAGGTCATCCAAGTAAGATTATTTTATATTTGTTTCAGAATGCTTCAATCTATGATAACTGAAAATTTCATTCAGTTCTCTTAATTTTTAAGAAAGTTATGGGCTTTTGACTGTTCACGATCACAGCTTTTTTGTTATGTCCATAGAAAATCAATAGGGAACAAGATGCTCATTTCCCAGTATGAAAATGGCCATAACTTTTTTAATACTTGAGATATGAAAGTGAATTAGGTGTCAAATTAAACTTATTTTTATGCTTTATCTGATGGGATAAATTGCAGACTTGATTTTTAAAATCTCAAAATTTTGTAACATTGCTGGAGTTACTCAGCGGGACAGGCAGCATGTGTAGAGAGAAGGAATGGGTGACGTTTCGGGTCGAGACTCTTCTTCAGAATCATGGGAGAAGGAGTGTAGAGATATGGAAGTATAAGGTGTGAAAACGATAAATCAAAGAGGACGCGGTTCAAGTAAAACGTGGAGCGGATCATTGTTAGCTGAAGGGGAAGGTAACAACGAGATTATGGGGTGGTAACGTGGCGGTACCCGGTGACCCAACCAACAATCGTGGGTGTTCCCACCGCTTCAAGCCCCAGCAGGGCAGGATTTACCTATAAGCTGGACAAGCTTCATCTTCGGGCCTGGAGATCTAGCGAGGCCTCGCAGAGCCGGATTCACCACTAGGCTTCATAGGCTGAAGCCTTGGGCCTCGATATCTAGGGGACCTCCGGCCAAGGCAGGCCACCTGCCGTTCAACTCTGGGCGGGTCCCCCTCTCTATCATTCTCCGTCTCCGCCCGCCATCCCTATCCGTGTCCGGGTCCCGCTCTCCGCTCGCTCCTCATCCGCCGGCAGGGCAGCCCGCCTTGCACATGCGCATTGCTGCGGCCATCACGTCCTCCCCCCCTGCACATGCGCACAACCATGGCCAGCACATCATCGGCTGCTCTGCGCATGCGCACTGCCATGGCAACTGGTTGGCGCTGGGCACTTTCTACCTCGCTTTGAATTGTGGGAGATTTGGCCGCCATTGCTGACCGTTCGCTGCCTCGCTGCCAGTGCTGAAAACCAACGCAGAATCACTCCCTGGAGTAACTCTTGCTTTTGGTTTCCTGGTCCTCCATAAATATTCTAAATGGAATTTAAACTGGTGGTGGTAGCGGGCTGAACAATAACAGCCTATTGCATTTTATCTGTTTATTTATTGTGTATAGATATGGTATAGACACTGAACTTTTATCTCCTGTTCTGTATTATGTTTACATATTCACTTGTGCTGCAGCAAGTAAGAATTTCATTGTCCTATCTGGGACACATGACAATAAAACTCTCTTGACTTTTTTTATTTTTTTATTTTATTAGTAGTATGGCACCAAAGTGCCTAATATATATTTTCATAATACATTTTATGTACAGCTTCTTATTTTTTGTTATTATAATAAAGAAGAATAAGAAAAAGAAATTAGATAATAAAGGATAGAAAAACGTGAGATATATAGTGTGTGAAAAAGGAGAAAAAAAGAATGAAAGAAGAAAGTTAAAGAAAATAGGAAAAAGAGAGTAAGAAATTTAAAAAAAAAGAAGTAAGGAGATCATTATTTATAATCTTGACCATCCCTCATCCAGTCCTGAAACAGTTAGTTTTTACAATTGTGTTGCACCATATGATTCCAAAAAGACGAAAAATGGAGACCAACTCGTTATGAATTGGTCTGATTTATCTATTAGAAGGAATCGCATTTCCTCAAGATGTGCGGTGTCCAACATGCTTGCGATCCACATTTTAAGCGTTGGTATTGTTTAAATTTTTCCAAAATTTAAGTATTAATTTCTTTGCTATTATTAAACCATAATTAAAAAATAAATTTTGAGATGAGTTCAATTTATTCCCATCTTCCATTACTCCAAATATAATCATTTCAGTATTAGGTTCCATTCTTATCTTAAATAATTTTGTAAATATTTCAAAAATATCATTCCACAATCTATAAAGTTTTATGCAGGAAGCAAAAGAGTGTGTTATAGTTGCGTTTTGGGATAACATTTTATCACAAATGGGGGATATATTTGGATAGAATTTATTCAATCTTGTTTTTGAATAATATAATCTATGTAAAATTTTAAATTGAATTAGATTATGTCTTGCATTAATCGAACATTTGTGAATATATATCAAGTATTTTTCCCATGTAACCTTCGTGATTTTTATCATTAGTTCCCGTTCCCACTCTTCTCTAAGTACCTCTGTCGATGGTAGGTCTATATTTAAAATACTATTATATAAATATGATATTAATTTTTGTGAGTCAGCTTCAATATTCATTGCTTCTTCCAATACTTAAGAGTTTATTTTTTGATATCCTTGTATGTATTTTTTCATGAAATCGCAAATCTGAAGATATTTAAAATATTGGTTGTTTTTCAATTTAAATTTTAATTGTAATTGTTGGAATGATAGTAGATTTCCCATTTTGTACATATCCCCGATCCTTCTAATTCCGAGACTTTCCCATTGGTTATATGTCTTATCCATAAGAGATGGTTTAAATAAAGGGTTATTCGCTATTGGCATTGATAGATTTCTTAATTTTAAAGATAATTTTATTTGTTTCCAAATTCTTATTGCACCATATATAATTGGGTTCTTCTTATATATTGTGTTATTCAGTTTTTTTGGGGTGAAGAGGATCGTTCCTATATTACAAGGATGGCAATCCTCCTTCTCCATTTTTATCCATTCTGTCTGTTGGGTAGAACTATCCAACCAATAAATCATATTCTTAATATGCACTGCCCAGTAATAATACATAAAATTCGGAAGTGAAAGTCCCCCGACCTCTTTTGGTTTACATAAGTGTTTTTTTGTGATTCTATGTGATCTATAGTCCCAAATATAATTAGTAATATTAGAGTCTAATTTTAAAAAATATATATTTTGGTATATATACCGGTATAGACTGAAATAGGTATAGTAATTGTGGTAGGAAGATCATTTTTATTGCATTTATTCTACCTAATAATGATAAGGGAAGTGTTTTCCAAAATTTAATCAGCGTATTAAGTTTATTTAATAAAGGTATGAAATTAGCGTTGAATAATGCTTTATATTTTCTAGTAATCTGAATACCCAAATATTTAAATTTTTCTGTTGCGATTTTAAAGGGGAACTTCAATAAGTGTGTAGGTTCTTGAGGTTTTAATGTCATGATTTCACTTTTATTCCAGTTTATTCTATATCCAGAAAAAGACCCAAATTCCTCTATTAAATTTAATAAATTTGGTATGCTCGTTTGTGACTTTGTAATATATAAAAGTATATCGTCTGCATATAATGAGATTTTATTCTTGGAGTCCCTGGTATTATAGCCCTGAATATTCGGATGAATTCTTATACTTTCAGCCAGGGGTTCTATCATAAGGGCAAATAGCAGGGGTGATAGTGCACATCCCTGCCTATTACCCCTTGACAGTTGAAATTTTTGAGATAACATGTTATTAGTTAAAATTCTTGCCATCGGTTTATCATATAATAATTTTACCCATGTTATAAAATTCTCTCCCATATTAAATGTTTGTAGTACTTTATATAAGTACAGGTATTGCCACTCTACCTGATCAAATGCTTTCTCTGCATCCAAAGAAATAATTGATATATCTTCTTCCTCTACTTTATGCGAGTACACTATATTAAACAGGCGTCTCAGATTATTAAATGAGTATCTTTTGGGTATAAACCCCGTTTGATCAGGGTTTATCAATTTACTAATATATTTGCTTAATCTTCTTGCTAAAATCTTTGCTAAAATTGTCTGATCTGTATTTAAAAGTGATATAGAATCATAGAATCATAGAATGTAGGTGCGAGAGTAGACCACCAGGTCCGTCGAGCCCGCACCGCCATTCGCTCATGGCTGAACACTAAACAGACACACTTACCCACAAACAGTAGACACAAGACACAGAACACAAGACACTACCCTCCCCTTTATACCGCTATCACCCCTCTCCACCCCAAGAACCTCGTGATCTCCTGGGGGAGGCAAAAAACCGGATAAAAACCCAGGTCCAATTCGGGAAAAAAAATCCGGGAAATTCCTCTCCGACCCCAATCCAGGCGATCGACACTTGTCCAGGAGATCACTCAGGTCTTACTATACTAACCATACCTAGGTCCATATCCCTGCCCTCTCCCCGTAGCCCCTTATCCCCTTGGCAGCTAAAAAACCATCTATTTTAGACTTAAATATATTTAACGTTTCTGCTTCCACTGCTCCCTGGGGCAGTGAATTCCATAAATTAACCACCCTCTGGGTGAAGAAGTTCTTCCTCATCTCAGTTTTAAAAGAGCCGCCCCTTATTCTGCAACTATGTCCCCTAGTTCTAGTTTCCCCGATCATTGGGAACATCCTCGGTGCATCCACCCGATCAAGGCCCCTCACGATCTTATATGTTTCAATGAGATCGCCTCTCATTCTTCTAAACTCCAAAGAGTAGAGTTCCAGCCTACTTAACCTTTCCTCATATGTCAATCCCCTCATTGCAGGAATTAATCTTGTAAACCTTCGCTGCACTGCCTCCAGGGCTAGTACATCCTTTCTTAAGTATGGACCCCAGAACTGTACACAGTATTCCAAATGTGGTCTCACTAATACTGTGTACAGCTGCAGCAAGACCACCGTGTTTTTATACTCAATCCCCCTAGCAATAAAGGCCAAAACTCCATTGGCCTTCCTGATTGCTTGCTGCACCTGCATACTAACTTTTAGTGATTCATGTACTAATACCCCTAGATCCCTTTGCGTTGCATTACAACGCAGCTCCTCCTCATTTAGAAAATAACTTGCCCTATCATTTTTTTTCCCAAAGTGAATGACTTCACATTTATTAGTATTAAATTTCATCTGCCAAGTTGTTGCCCACTCAACTAGCTTATCTATATCCTTTTGCAGACTCTTCCTATCCTCCTCATCCCCTACATTTCCTCCCATTTTTGTATCGTCCGCAAATTTTGATATATTACACTTGGTTCCCTCCTCCAAATCATTTATATAAATTGTGAACAACTGGGGTCCCAGCACCGACCCTTGCGGAACCCCGCTAGTTACCGGTTGCCATCCCGAGTATGAACCATTTATCCCCACTCTCTGCTTCCTATTTGTTAGCCAATCCTCTACCCATGCTAATATATTACCCCCAATCCCATAATTTTTTATTTTTAGCAATAGTCTCTTATGTGGCACCTTGTCAAAAGCCTTTTGGAAGTCCAAGTATACCATATCCACCGGTTCCCCTTTATCCACCCGGGTTGTTACTTCCTCAAAGAATTCGAGCAGATTCGTTAAACAGGACTTCCCCTTCACAAAACCATGCTGGTTCTGTCCGATGAAGTCATGTTTATCCAAGTGCCCCGTTAGTGTTTCTTTAATAATTGTCTCTAACATTTTACCCACCACCGATGTTAGACTAACCGGTCTATAGTTACCCGCCTTCTGTTTACTTCCTTTTTTAAATATAGGTGTTACATTGGCCATTTTCCAATCCACTGGGACCGTTCCTGCCTCCAGGGAGTTTTGGAAAATTATCACCAATGCATCCACAATCCCCACCGCTATCTCCCTCAAGACCCTTGGATGTAATCCATCAGGCCCAGGGGATTTATCCTCCTTCAGTCTCATTAATTTCCCTAATACCACCTCCTTGGTGATCTTAATAGTATTTAGCTCCTCCATTCCTACCGCCCCCTGTTTATCCAGCGTTGGAATATTTTTTGTGTCTTCTATGGTGAAGACTGATACAAAATACTCGTTTAATGCCTTTGCCATTTCCATGTTCCCCACCAACAACTCTCCAGTCTCACCCTCCAATGGACCAACGTTCACCTTAGCCACCCTTTTTCTTTTTATATAGCTATAAAAACTCTTACTATTAGTTTTTATGTTGTTCGCTAAATTCCTTTCATAGTCTATTTTCCCCGTCTTAATTAATCTCTTAGTTATTTTTTGCTGACCTTTAAATGCTTCCCAATCCTCTACCCTCCCACTATCTCTGGCTACCTTATATGCCCTTGCCTTCAGCCGAATACTATCCTTTATAGTTTTACTGAGCCATGGCTGACTGTTCTTACCCTTACCCCTTTTTTTCTTCATAGGAATAAATTTTTCTTGAAGGTTATACAGTAGATCCTTAAACGTACACCACTGCTCATGTACCGTCTTATTCTTGAGTCTGCTATCCCAGTCAACTTTGATCAGCTCAGTCCTCATACCTTCATAATCCCCCTTATTTAGACTAAGCACCCTAGCCTGAGTTTCAACCTGCTCCCCTTCTATTTGAATATGGAATTCGACCATATTGTGGTCACTTGTTCCCAACGAGTCCCTAACTATGACATTTTTAATTAATCCTGCTTCATTACACAGGACCAGATCCAAGATTGCCTCCCCCCTTGTCGGTTCTGTGACATACTGTTCTAGGAACCCGTCTCTAATACATTCTATAAACTCTTCCTCTAGTCTACCCTGCCCAGTTTGGTTTGCCCAATTAATATGAAAATTGAAGTCCCCCATGATTACAGCAGTTCCCTTTTTACATGCGTCAACTATTTGCAGATTTATGTTCTGACTAACAGCGTCACAGCTATTTGGAGGTCTATAAATTACACCCACTAGTGTTTTTTTCCCCTTGTTATTCTCTATCTGTACCCAAGCTGTTTCACTATCCTGATCCTTCAACGCAATATCCTTCCTCTCTATTGCCGTTATTCCCTCCCTTATTAAAAGGGCCAGCCCTCCTCCCTTTCTTTCCTGTCTATCTTTTCTAATTGTCGAGTACCCCTCTATATTTAACTCCCAGTCCTGATCCCCTTGCAGCCATGTCTCCGTAATGGCCACGATATCATAACTATATATACTTAATTGCACCGTTAATTCATTTATCTTATTTCGAATACTCCGTGCATTTAGATAAAGCACTTTCAAATGATTTTTACTACCCTTCCTTTCCGTTTTTGCCCCTTTTACATCTAGAGCTTTATCTTCACACATTCTGGATCCTCCTGTCACATTTTGATTTTCCGCTTCCCCACTGATACCCTGCTCTATTTCCTCTACCCCTGCCGTTATTACCCCCCTTGATACCTCCCCCCCGCTACTTAGTTTAAAGACCTCTCTACTGCCCTAGTTATATGATTTGCCAGGACCCCAGTCCCAGCACCGTTCAGGTGAAGTCTGTCCTTACAGAACAGATACCCCCTGTCCCAGTACTGGTGCCAGTGGCCCAAGAAACCAAACCCATTTTTCCCACACCAGTCTTTGAGCCACGCATTCAGCTTTTTAATTTTACGTACCCTCGCCGATTTGGCTCGTGGCTCAGGTAGCAATCCGGAGATCAGTACCCTCGAGGTTCTGCTTTTTAATTTATTCCCTAACTGCTCAAACTCCTTCAGCAGATCCTCCTTCCTCGTCCTTCCTATGTCATTGGTCCCCACATGGACCACGACCACTGGATCCTCCCCCTCCCTCTGCAAATTTCTCTCCAGCATCGCAGAGATATCCTTAACCCTAGCACCGGGTAGGCAACACAGCCTTCGGGACATGTTCTGCTGGCCGCAGAGAACCTTATCTACCCCCCGAATAATACTATCCCCTATCACAACGGCATTTCTTCTAACTCCCCCCTCTTGAATGGCCCCCTGATCCACGGTGCTGCAGCCAGGTTGCTCATCCCTCCCACAGCCCCTGATCCCGTCCTCACATTGAGTAAGAGCCTCGGTCATGCTCGTCAGGGACAAGGGCTGTGGCTCCTGCCGCATCTCCTCCTGGTTCCCCCTACCTGCCTCGCTTATGGCCACACCTTCCTTTCCTTGCTCACTGGCTACTGAATTAGTTAAACTGGTCGGTGTGACCATCCCCTGGCACGAAACATCCAGGTAATACTCCCCCTCCCTGATGTACCGCAGCGTATGAAGTTGGGTCTCCAGCTCATCAATGCGGAGCTCGAGTTCCGCTAGCCTCAAACACTTACTGCAGCTGTAGGGATCTTCTACATCAATGGTGTCGACAAATTCCCACATCTCACAGTATTGGCACATCTCCTGGCCGCCCATCTTATATAAGTAATTAACTGGTCCTATTTAAGAATCCCCTACCCGGATTACTGTATTGATACACCCCTTATTTATATAATCCTACCTCCTATAAATGGGAAAGTACTCACCCCAGCCGTAAATTACCTACTGGTTTGGCTGTCTAGTGGTAATTCCGTCCGCTCTTCCTGTCTGGTCCACTGATTCCACTGATTATAGCTCTGTATGAGCCCGGATCTTCTAAATCTTTATCTTTTTTTGGAATAAGCGTAATAGTTGATTCTGTTAGTGTTTCAGGTAGTTTGTTTTCTTTAAAAGCATGGGAGTATAAATTAAATAAATAAGGGGTCGTTATCTCATGAATTTATTTATAAAACCCATAATTAAAACCATCTGGTCCCGGTGTCTTACCATTTTTCAGCGATTTTATTGTTTCACCTATTTCTTTGATTGTAATTTGAGCTCCTAGTTCCTCTTGTTCCAAAAGGTTCAGTATTGGAAGATTACAGTTATCTAGAATTTTTAAAATTTTATTATCTTCTATTTTAATTTTAGATGTATATAAGTTTTGGTAAATTTGAGCAAATCTATTATTAATATCTTTAGGTAGTATTAGTAATTCACCTTTCTCTGATTTAATTTTGGTTATAGTATTTTCCTTTTCTTGTTTTTTTGAATTGGCGAGCAAAAAGCTTATGTGGTTTGTCACCCAACTCAAAATGTTCCTGTTTTGTAATTTGAAATAGTCTTATTACTCTTGCCGATAAAATTCAATTAAGTTTAAATTTCAGTAATATTATCTTATTATGTTTATCTGTCGTGGAATCTTTGGCATTATCTAACTCTAACTCCCTGATTTCTTGTTCTAACAACATTTGTTCTGTCTTATTCTTTTTATTTTGAAAACTTTGATATGAAATTATAATTCCTTTCATAAATGCCTTAATAATTTCCCATAATAAAGAAGGCAAAGTACTTGGTATATCATTTGTATCGAAAAAAAGTTTCATTTGTTGTTTTAAATATTGATAGCCTTGCACGTCATTTAAAATATGTGTATTAAACGTCCAAAACATTTTTTTACCCGGCATTCCCTCAAATTTTACTGAAAATGTCAACGGAGATTGATCTGAGATACTACTAATGTGGTATGTTGGGTTGTTTGTATATGGCATTAATTTCATATCCACTAAAAAATAATCAATTCTTGAATAAGTTTTATGTACCGAAGAGTAAAACGAGTATTCCCTTCCAACTGGATTAGCAGATCTCCATACATCTGTTATATTAGTATTTTTTATATATGTATTTAGAATTTCACTAGTCTTAGATTTTAAATTACTCCTCCTTTGTTTTGCTGATTTGTCTAGATATGAATCTAAAACATAGTTGAAGTCCCCCCCCCCCTATTATCACATTTTGGTAATTAAACTCTGATATTATGTCAATAATTTTATCAAAAAATTGGGGGTTGTCAAAATTCGGAGCATAAATATTTATCATAGTTAGTGGGGTTGCATAAATTTCTCCCGAAACTATAATATACCTTCCCTCTTTATCTGATATAGTATTCTTTAATTTAAAATGTATACCTTTTCGAATAAGAAAAGCCGTACCTCTAGGTTTAGAAGTAAATGAGGAGTAGTATGTTTGACCTATCCACTTCGCCTTTAATCTCATTTGTGTTTGTTGTTTCATGTGAGTTTCCTGCAAAAACATTATGTCGCTTTTCAAAGATTTTAGTTGAGCAAAAATTTTACCCCTCTTAATTGGTTCGTTGGCACCACTTATATTCCAACTACAAAATGTAATTCCTCCATTCTTTATTTGTCTATCGTCTTGCATTATAAATCAAAATGGTATTCCTGCATCATATGGTGCAACCAAATACATAGAAACATAGAAACATAGAAAATAGGTGCAGGAGTAGGCCATTCGGCCCTTGGAGCCAGCACCGCCATTCAAAAAAGTGATATTAAGGTATCTAAGAAAAGATACCTTAAAGACGAATAGCCACCTAAGGTGGAGAAAAATTTAAAAACTTCCGTTGATGTTGTTATACATTGAGCTCCAACCCCTTAGTAGAGCCTCATAAAAAGCTACAGACCGTTTCATATCTTGTCTTTTCTTATATAAATGTATCGAACCAGCGCCAGTGAAAACCGAAAGAACTCAGGAAGAGACATAAGAAGGAAAAAAACAAATATAAAACACAACATATGCTCAGTTCTATCAGTATATAAGCCTTTCCAATTTATCTAACCTTCATCTAATCTAAGCTTTACCATATATATCCACCCAAGATTCTTACGTAATATCCCATTCTTTAACTACCATACAAGCAGGTACCAAGGGAATAAACAAAACCTCACTTCTGGATCTTTTTCAGGTTTATGCTGCGCCTAACTCCTTCCCACACAAAAAAAAAGTAGGTTAGTAATGTTATAAACATTTTAGTTAGTTAGTTAGTTAGCATATATCATTTTTAGTATATATCATTAATATTAATTCATTTCCCTTATTAAATATATAAAATCATAATTATATACACTCCCATTATCTCCTCCCCCGTCTCATGATTTATTCATGATTTATTCATGATTTATTCATATTTACTACATACATTCACAAATAATTAGGTGTAAAATTTGTTAAAATCGTTGGTTATTTATAATTAAAGTATAATGATTAGAGATCTTCTTAAATCAACAGTATTTATATTCCAATTAGTATTATCTCGTTCCATGTCCATTATACATTCCCTCATTAATTCTGTATCTTCAACGTCCTTTGTTTATCTTTGGGCTTTTCATTCAAGGTGAAACATGGCAGTACTCTCATAAACACATTCCAGACAGATAAGCTTGGTAACTGTCTGGAAAGTTCCGTCATCTTAACCAGTTCAAAACTCTATCATAAAAATTAAAAAGTTCAATCTTCTTCCTTGCCTTCTTCTTCCTTGCCTTCTTCTGTCATTTGCAGAGTATCCAAAACTTTCTCGAGCTGGAGACTTATGGTGCTCTTCTTAGGTGCTCGTGAGCTATTTTCTCTGCTCATTTAAAACCCCCGAATTTACCGTTAAACTCCAGATTTTCACATCGCCTTCTGATGACGTCACCCTTACGAGACGCAAAGTAGCTCCGGTGAGTTTTATAACATCGGTGCTGACTTAACAAACGGCTTTTTAGCGTTTTTTTGCAGGAGAGGAGCTCAATGCAGCGCCTTAGTGCTCCATGGCGCCACCGGAAGTCCTCTAAACTCTCTTGACTCTTGACTTGGACTTAAGCAAAAAAGGATTGTTGGGGAAAAAAGAGCTACCTTAAATTTAGTTGCGTCTGGTTGGGTAACTATGGTAGGGTGAAGACTACTCCATGCTTTAATTGTGCGGGGGAATTCCATGGAGCAGCCAGCAACTCTGGATAGAAGAAATTGGGTGACATTTCGTATAGAAACCCTTCTTTAGACACCCTCTGGTTTTAGTGTTTTTAGTTTAATTTAAAGATACAGCCCACCGAGTCCACGCTGACCACTGATCACCCGTACTCTAGTTCTTTCCCACACACACGATACTATACGATAGAACTTGATTAATCCCAGGAGGGAAAGTGTGTGTGTGTGTGTGTGCGTGTGTGTGTGCATGTGTGTGTCCCCCCTCCTGGGATTAATACAGTTCTATCATATAGTATCGTGTGTGTAGGAAGGAACTGCAGATGCCGGTTTAAACTGAAGATAGACACAAAAAGCTGGAATAACTCAACAGGTCAGACAGAATCTCTGGACAAAAGGAAAATATTACGTTTTGGGTTGGGTCTGAAATAGGTTCCTGCACACCTATGGAATGGGGAAGGAAACAAGAACACACGGAGAAAACCCATGTGATCAAAGGGAAAAGGAGCAAACTCCATACAGACAGCACCCATATTCAGGATCAATTCCGGGTCTCTGGCACTTTTAGGCAGCAACTTTGTGGCCAATGTACTGCCCCAATAGTCTTGAACTGAATTAAAACATACATTAGCTGTAAAGGGGGACATAGCATCACTTAGAGATTTAAGACTGAAAATGGATAGTTTATTTTTCTTAGTAACCAAAGTTATCAACGTATAATTTTTTGTGTGTTGGAAAATAAAATATAGTGGCACAGCTGGTGGACTTGCTGCTTTACACACCAGAGATCTGTGTTCGATCCTGTCCTCTGGCACTGTCTGTGTTGCATTTGCACATTCTCCCTGTAAACGTGTGGGTTTCCTCCCACATCCCAAAGACGCATTGGCTTTGTAGGTTAACTTGTCTCTGTAAAATTGCCCCTAATGTGTAGGGAGTGGGTGAGGAAAGTGGGATGGGTAGACAAATGGGTAGACAAAAATGCTGGAGAAACTCAGCAGGTGAGGCAGCATCTATGGAGCGAAGGAAATAGGTGACGTTTTGGGTTGAGACCCTTCTTCAGACTTCTGAGGGTGCGAGGGGGGGCGGGAAGAAGAAAGGAAGAGGCGGGGACAGTGGGCTGAGGGAGAGCTGGGAAGGGGAGGAGAAAGCAAGGACTACCTGAAATTGGAGGTCAATGTTCATACCGCTGGGGTGTAAACTACCCATGCAAAATATGAGGTGCTGTCCCTACAATTTGCGGTGGGCCTCACTCTGGACATGGAGGAGGCCCAGGACAGAAAGGTCGGATTAGGAATGGGAGGGGGAGTTGAAGTGCTGAGCCACCGGGAGATCAGGTTGGTTATTGCGAACTGAGTGGAGGTGTTGTGCGAAGCGATCGCCAAGCCTGCGCTTGGTCTCACCGAGGTTGATCATACGCTGAATAATCCAACCACATTTTTGTTTGGAAGTGGAAAGAGATAATAGAAATTGCATTCATTGCAACGTGTAAAAATAGTTGAGATACTGTATTATAATTTTGCTGCATGTCATTGTGGTATATATCATGTCTTGATTGGTGAATATGTTTAGTTTTTTTTTTTTAGTTTTTTTTTGGTTTTTTTTAAAATTTATTTATTAGGAGTAGACATATTATAAAATGTAGTTACATATTATAGTAAAAAACTTTTCATATACATCAGTCATACATTATTAAAATTTTCCATTATCAATTACTTCTGCTTCTAGTGTTTTTATTTTTTATAGAAAGAGGGAAAAAGAGAGGGTAGAAAGTTACAAATAAAAAAGAAAGCAAAAAAAAAACACAACAGAAAAACAAGGGAGGTGGAATGGGTTACCTGTAATACATCAATGGAGATAGGTTCGTAGGTTATAAAGTATAGCTTTTCATCTATTCCTGAGTTCAAGTTTCAGTTGGGTCCTCGTGCTGTGCCAATCTATCCCTTCAGATAGTTAATGAATGGAGCCCAAATTTTATGGAAAAGATCATGTTTGTCCATTAAGACAAGTCTAATTCTTTCTAAGTATAGGGTCTACGACATTTCCGTAATCCACATTTTAATTGTGGGGGTTGTAGGGCCTTTCCAAAATGTTAATATTAATTTTTTCCCGGTTATTATACTGTAGTTGAGGAAATTTCTTTGGTTTGTTGTGAGTGTTAAGCTTTGTTCTGATATTCCAAGTATTATTAATTTTGTGTCTGGGTCCAGTTTTGTATTAATAACTTCTGAAGTTATTTCAAAAATATCAGTCCAGAAATATTTAAGTTTTATACAGTTTGCAAACGTATGTGTTAAATTAGCCTCTAAATGTAGACATTTATCACAAATAGGAGAGATTTGTGGGAAGATTCTATTTAGTTTTATTTTAGAGAAGTGTAGTCTATGTAAGACCTTGAATTGTATTAAAGTATGTCTGGCATTTAATGAACATTGATGTATTTGTTGTAAACTTTCGTCCCACATATCTTTCGTGATAGGATGACCTATTTCATTTTCCCATTTGTATCTATATGGTTCGGTCGGTGGTACCTCGTTATTTAGTAGGGTGTTATAAATATAAGCTATTAGTTTTTCAGTATTAGGATGCTTGTTCAGACATTCATCAAGAATTTCTGATTCCCTATTCCTGTAGACTTGTGTATTAGATTTAACATAATCTCTAATTTGTAGATATCTGAAGAAATTATTTGAGTGCAGTCCATAATTCTGTTGTAACTCTTGAAATGAAAGAAAAGTACCTTTCCCATAAAGATGTCCTATATTTTTGATTCCATAATTTTTCCATTATGTGAAACCTTTGTCCATAAAGGATGATTTGAATAAAGGATTATTTACAATGGGAAGGCAGAGTGGTATATTATTCAATTTTAAATCTTTTTTATTTGTTTCCAAATTCGTATTCCACTATGTATTATGGGGTTTTCTTTATAGGTTTTTTTGTGCAGTTTTGTGGGGGCAAATATGATCGGTCCAATTTCAAAAGGTAGACAGTCTTCCTTTTCCATCATTAGCCAATCTGGTTGTTGATCCATTTCTTCCAGCCAGAAATTCATGTTTTTAATATGGACTGCCCAAAAATAAAATAAGAAATTTGGCAAAGCCAGACCTCCATTTATCTTTGATTTACATAAATGTTTTTTACTTATTCTATGATTCTTATAATCCCAGACAAAACTTGTAACAATAGAGTCGACTTTTTTGAAAAAAGTTTTTGGGATATATATCGGAATTAATTGAAGTAGGTATAGCAGTTGCGGTAAAAAAATCATTTTCATAGCATTAATTCTCCCAAGCATAGAAATGGGGAGTGTTTTCCAGTATTGAATATTCTTATGTAGTTTATTCAGTAAGGGTGGGAAATTTAGTTTAAATAAAGAGGTATATGTCTTAGTTACATAGATTCCTAAGTATTTAAATTTATCTTTAACTATTTTAAAAGGGGATTGTTGTATTGTATGTAAATTGAATTTTGTTATTGGCATGATTTCGCTTTTATTCCAATTGATTCTATATCCCGAAAACTGACCAAATTGAGTTATTAGATTTAATAGGTTTGGAATACTAGTTTCTAATTTTGTAATATATACTAGTATATCATCTGCATATAAGGAGATTTTATTCCTTGTGTCTCTAGTATTGTATCCAAATATTCCTGGATGGTTTCTAACGCTTTCTGCTAGGGGTTCGATTGCAAGAGCAAATAATAGTGGGGATAGTGAGCATCCTTGTCTACAGCCTCTAGAGAGATTAAATTTAGTTGATAACATTTTGTTTGTTAATATTCTAGCTGTTGGATTAGAATATAACAATTTAACCCATGTACAGTACTTCTCTCCTAGTTGAAATTTTTCCATCACCGAAAATAAATATGGCCATTCTACCTGGTCAAATGCTTTTTCAGCATCTAACGAGATAATTGCTAGCTCTGCGTTAGGGATTCTATTGGAGTATATAATATTAAATAATCTTCTCAGATTATAAAATGAATACCGTTTGGGGATAAACCCTGTTTGGTCGGGATGTATTAATTTGCTGATCACTAAGCTCAATCTATTAGATAGAATCTTAGTTAATATTTTCTGATCAGTATTTAAGAGGGCTATAGCTCTGTATGAACCTGGGTCTTCAAGATCCTTGTCCGTGTTTGGTATAAGTATGATTGTAGATTCATTTAGAGTTTCTGTTGAGTAATAGCGTATTTGTACATTGTCTGTAGGCGTGGGGAAAGCAAGTCATAATTTTTTTTATAAAATTCCGAATTTAGACCATCGGGTCCTGCCGACTTTCCGTTTTTTAAGGACTTTATTGATTCTTCAATGTCTTTTATCGTAATTTCAGCCCCTAGCAATTCTCTCTCTTTCTGATCTAGACCCGCAAACTTACAATTCTGTAAAAATGTTTCCATTCCCGTTGATTGTTCTGTTATTTTAGATGAATACAATTTTTGGTAGTATTGTAGAAATCTATCATTAATATCTTTAGGCAGTGTTAATGTTTCTCCCTTGTCTGTTCTAATTTTGTATATTGTTTTTTCCCCATCCAATTTGCGAAGTTGACACGCTAATAGTTTTTGTGGTTTGTCACCAAATTCAAAATTTAATTGTTTTGTATGTTGATAAAGTTTTATAACTTGGTCTGAATAAATCTTGTTTAATTTATATTTCAATACTGCAATTTTATTGTGTTTTATCGTGGATGGTGCTGCTGCATTTTCTGTGTCTAATTGCTTTATTTCCATTTCCAGTTTCTGTTGTTTGGCCCTATTCTCTTTATTAAAAAATGATTGGGAAGAAATTAATGCTCCTCGTACAAATGCTTTAAATGTTTCCCAAAGAAGGGAGGCAGAGATTTCAGGGCTATCGTTAGCCTCAAAAAACATTTAAATCTGTTTTACTAGGTATTCATTACATGACTTATCTTTTAAGATTTGGGGATTAAATCTCCATTGTGACTGTGTCTCTGCCATTCCGTTTACTTTGATCATAAATGTTAATGGAGCGTGGTCTGAGATTATGATGTTATGATATTGTGAGTTATAGGTAAATGGGATAAGTTTTGAATCTACTAAAAAATAGTCTATCCTTGAGTAAGTTTTATGTACTGGTGAGTAAAATAGCTGGAATAAACTTCCTGAAGATTTAAGACTTGCCTCAACTTTGACCACTTTTAAAACAAGACTGAAAACTTTTATGTTTACTTTAGCATTCAGCTAAATCTTAACTACATTGCACTTTTAACTTTTGCACTTTTTATAATGCATTTTTAATTTTGTTTTTCTTTTCTTTTAGTTCTTCTATTTTATTTCATTTTATTATTTCATTTATTGTATGATATGTTTTTATGTGAAGCACTTTGAGTCTGCCTCGTGTATGAAATGTGCTATATAAATAAAGTTGCCTTGCCTTGCCTTGCCTAAAATGAATATTCTCGGCCCGATGGATTTTCAATTCTCCAAACGTCCTTAATATTAGTAGTATTAATGTATGAATTTAAAAATTCACTTGATCGAGATTTTAGTTTTCTTTGAGTTGATGCTCTATCCAAACAAGCATCCAAAGTGCAATTTAAATCTCCACCGATTATTAAGTTTTGTTGTGTACCTTCCGGGATATTGTTAAGAATTCTCTTAAAAAACAGAGGGCTATCAAAATTTGGTCCATACACATTGAGGAGAGTCACCTTTTTTAAGTATAACTCCCCTATTATTACAATATATCTGCCTTCAATGTCTTCTATCGTTGATATATGTTTAAAGGGTATACCTTTACGAATTAATATTGCAACACCTCTTGATTTATGTGAGAATGAAGAGTGGTACGCTTTAGCAATCCATTTTGCTTTCAATCTGTGTTGTGCTTCCTTTTTAAGATGTGTCTCCTGGAGAAATATTATATCTGTTTTCAATGATTTTAAATGAGCTAACACTTTGCCTCTCTTGATAGGTTCATTAATTCCCTTAACATTCCAACTACAGAATTTAATTCCCTCACCCCCAATTTTTATATTCATGTCTTGCATCTTGTGATAAAGTGGTAGAGCAGATGATTCAGCACACTCAACCCTACCTTATACTTGAACTTCAGGTAGATGAATTTTAGGTCACGTCTGTTTTCCATCCGAACATATCTCCTTAAATAAAATTTGCAATTCCATTCCAAATACAAAATATAATATGATATAAGATAAAAAAGGTGATAGCAAATAGGGTTAGTAAAGTGTGGAAAGTAAAAAAGAAAAGCAACTACAACTACAATTAGTGCAGTTAGTGATAGCCACCCTAATGTGGCTAAGCATCTATGGACTTCCGTAGCTTATGGTTTATAAAAATACTAGCTCCGTACTTTCCTTGAAAGGAAAGTTTCCAATTCGATGCATACAATTTGTGGGGGGGAAAGAAATATTGATTATATTCCATTAATGGTATAATTAGTAGTCTCAAATTGAAATGTTAGTTTTGTATAATATAAACATTTATCAAAGAATAATAATAAAAAACGAAAACATCAGAGAGAGAGCCACCAAACATTTCTCATTATAAAATACCTGAATCATACTTTACTTATATTTCATACTTTTAGTTAATTCTTAAATAATCTAAATAATCTTATTATCATTAGTTAGTGTTAGTTTATATTCTTGATTATTAATAGTTGTTAGAGGTTAGTACTAGAATGTTAGTATTATATATCCGTTGCAGGAAATATACCCAATTCTTATTGCGAATTTTAGGCAACTCTTAAATATAATAGTTTAAAGTTTAGAGTTCCATATCTTCTCTGCGAGATAGCAGTATCCAGGTAGGTGTTAAGAGTTGAATATTTTTCAATCTTCGATCTTGTCCTCGATGTTCTTGGCAAATTCAAATGCTTCCGTGTGCTTGATGAAGAAGTATTCCTTCTTCTCGTAACCGACTCTTAGTGTTGCGGGGTATAACAGTCCATATCTCAGATTCTTTATGTTCTTCAGTATTCTTCTTGTTTCTGTGAACAACGCTCTTTTCTTAGCAACTTCCACAGGGTAATCTCTGAATACACTAATCTTGTCTCCTTCATATACAAGATTTCTGCTTTAGTTTAGTTATGTTTATGTTTAGTTTGAAGCAGAAATAATATGTGAATGCTTCATTGACCATAATTCCGACTGGTAACTACGCACTTCGTCCGAGCACATTATCGCACGCGTCATGCAAACCGTCTTAATTGACCACCTAAACTGTCATTTGGCAACCTAAAAAGCTGCCGAGGTTGCCCGGCTGGCAACAGGGAAAAAAGTTAAGTGAGAGCCCTGCAGTAGTTTCTACATTTCATGCATATTTCTATATATTTTCATTTCCAACCTGAAGCAAATAATCAATCCATGAGATCTACCATTTTCTTCCATTGTAGTGCAAAATGAATTGGCAGCAGTTTAAAGCTAAGACCACATCATTTTTATGCAGTTAGCAATCCATATAAACATTTTTTTCATTGGGGTGAATGCCAATAGTCCCCTTTCACTGAGAAAGATGTGCAGCCATATTCTTTACCTCAACCCATTGATTTCCACCAGTATTTAGAAGGAGTGCACAAAGTGGATCAGATTTAGAGAAAACATCTTTATCCAATAGATTTACACATGAGATGCTTAATAATAATATAATAATAATAATATATCTTTTATTGTCATTGCACGTCGGTGCAACGAGATTTAGTGTGCAGCTCCACTGATGTACAAGAAAGGTAAATAAATACAATACATAAATAAACAAGCTGAATTGATTGACGTGACCATCTGAGGGAGACTGTCCAAAGGGGGTGGGTGGGGGGGGCACTCATTAGGGCCGGTTCAGAGCCGCTATAGCTCTTGGGATGAAACTGTTCCTGAGTCTGGAGGTTCGGGCGTAGAAGGCCTTGTAACGTCTGCCGGAGGGAAGTAGTTGAAACAGACCGTGGCAGGGGTGTGATGAGTCCTTATGGATGCTGAGGGCCTTCCTGAGGCACCGCGTGTGGTAGATGCCCTCCAAGGCTGGTAGCTCTGTCCCGATGATCCTCTGCGCTCTGTTGACGACGCGCTGAAGAGCTCTCCTCTCCGCCTCCGTGCAGCTGAGATACCACACAGAGATGCCATACGTTAGTATGCTCTCTGTGGTGCAGCGGTAGAACGTTGTCAGCAGCTGTTGGGGCAGACCAGTCTTTTTTAATGTCCTCAGAAAGAACAGTCGTTGCTGTGCCTTCTTGACCAGCGCGGCGGTGTTTGTGGACCATGTGAGGTCTTCTGAAATGTGAGTGCCCAGAAACTTAAAGCTGGACACTCTCTCCACACTTTCCCCATAAATGGAGATTGGGGCGTATTCTCCAGAATGGGTCCTTCTGAAGTCAATAATCAGCTCCTTGGTCTTGGAGGTGTTTAGTGCCAAGTTGTTATTGGCGCACCAGTCCGCCAGGTTCTGCACCTCCGCTCTGTATTTTGTTTCATCACCGTTGGTGATCAGCCCAATCACTGTTGTGTCGTCTGCAAACTTCACGATGGTGTTGGTGTCGAATGCAGGGACACAGTCGTGAGTGAAGAGGGAGTAGAGCATGGGGCTTAGTACACAACCCTGTGGTGTGCCGGTGCTCAGGGTGATGGTGGAGGACAGGTGCGGGCCCAGTCTCACTGCCTGCGGTCGCTCCGTGAGAAAGTTCAGGATCCAAGCGCATATCGGTGAGCTGAGGCCTAGCTGGTGGAGTTTGGTGGTGAGCTTGGTGGGGATGACCGTATTGAATGCAGAGCTATAGTCAATGAAGAGCATCCTCACATACGTGCCCTGTCTGTCCAGGTGAGTCAGGACAGTGTGAAGGGCCAGAGAGATGGCATCCTCTGTCGATCTATTTGCCCTGTATGCAAATTGATGGGAGTCCAGTGAGGCAGGGATGCTGGATTTAATATGGGAGAGGACCAGCCTTTCGAAGCACTTCATGGGGATTGGAGTCAGGGCAACCGGCCGGTAGTCGTTGAGGTTGGTGATTTTGGACTTTTTCGGCACCGGCACTATGGTGGCTGTTTTCAGGCACTTGGGGACCGTTGCCAGAGATAGAGAGAGATTGAAGATTCTCGTGAATACCTCCGCCAGCTGTCCTGCACAGTCCTTTAATACTTTTCCCTGTACACCATCCGGGCCTGCAGCCTTGCGTGGATTGATCCTACGCAGAGCGCACTGTACCTCCTGAGTGCTCAGTGTTAAGGCCTGTCCCTCTGCTATGGCCGGGGTTATTCCACCCCTGGTGGTGTTGCCAGTATCGAACCGGGCAAAGAAGGTGTTTAGTTCGTTGGCCAGTGTGATATCACCGTGGGGGCAGGCGGGGCTGCTCTTGTAGTCAGTGATGTCCCTGACACCCTGCCACATGCTTCTGGTGTCCGCGGTATTGAAGTGGTCTTCTACCCTTTGCCTGTGGATGACTTTGGCCTTTTTTATGCCTTTGTTCAGGTTCGACCTGGCCGCACTGTAGGCAGAAGTGTCCCTGGATTTAAAGGCATTGTTGCGTGCCCTTAGCAGTTTCTGAACCTCCTTGTTCATCCAGGGTTTCCGGTTTGGGAACATCTTTATTTGCTTGTCCAATGTGACAGTCTCCACACAGCAGTTGATGTAGGAGAGCACAGTGGATGTGTACTCCTCCAAGTCTACCTCTGTGCCACTGGTAGCCTGTTGTGCAAACAGGTCCCAGTCGGTGCGATCAAAGCAGTCCTGGAGTTGTAGGGTTGCGTCTTCGGGCCATATTTTGACCGTCCTTATTGCAGGTTTGGTCTTGCGGATGAGGGGTCTGTATGCAGGCAGTAGAAACAGTGAGAGGTGATCGGATTGTCCCAGGGATGGGCAGGGGAGAGCTCTGTATGCGTCCTTGATGTTGGTGTACACTTTATCCAACGTGTTTGAGCCCCTGGTAGGGCACTGCACATGCTGGTGGAATTTGCGGAGTGTGGCACGTAGGTCGACCTGGTTAAAGTCCCCTGCAACAATGAAGGCACCGTCGGGGTGAGCATCCTGCTGCTTACTGATGGCCGAGTGCAGCTGTGCTAGTGCTAGGTTAGCATTAGCCTGTGGTGGGATGTATATGGCCATGATGATAACCACAGTAAACTCCCGAGGCAGGTAAAACGGTCTACATTTAAGCAGTAGGTATTCCAGGTCTGGGGAACAGTAGCTCTCTATTGCAGTGTGGTTGGTGCACCAGTCATTGTTGATGTAGATTCATCCTTACTCACACAGTCTGCCATCTGCAAACCTGCAAAGAACATAATATGTGATGGTAGACGACAAATAAATATTATAAGCTTTGAATCCTTTGAAAGGTAAATGGCCACATATAGAACATGATAATTCCCATCAAACTTAAAGGGAACTACACCTAAAGGAATTTCAATCAGAACAAGGGTTCCGACCTAAAACATCACCTCCACATTTTATCCAGAGATGCTGCCTTGACCCGCTGAGTTACTCCAGCATTTTGTGTCTATCGAAAGGGAATCATAAAGTTGTCATTAAAATGATTTTGACTTTGAGAACTTCCAACACTTTTTGGCTCAAGATTAAAAGCCAGAGTCTCATAACAATAAAATGTTCATTTCTATGAGAAAGAGACACTGAATGACTCTGGGATAACTGACCACTTCTTAGATCCAAGGAGATATCTTTCAATGAAGGTAGACAGTTTCAACCTTCATATTATTTTCTGTTCAACTACTCACTTTGTCCAAGCACATTATCGCAGGCGTCATCCAAGCCGTCTTAAATGACCACCGTCCTAAACTGTCATTTGGCAACTTAAAAAGCTGCCAAGGTTGCCCGGCTGACAACAGAGAAAAAAGATTAAGTGAGAGCCCTGCAAGGTGTATAATATTTTTGACACTGTCATAGGCCTTTCTTACATATGCTGTCACAACGCACTGTAGTCTGTAAACAACCCTTCAGTAATTTTCCTTGCCCTCCATTTCAGAATAATAGTGTTTTAATCCGATAACTCAACACAAGCACTGGCAATAAACAAATAAATAAATAAATAAATAAATAGCGCGCTTTTCCAACCCTTTATCTCATTGGCCACGCTTGGCTGCAAATCAGTGTCAATCTGGTGGACCATCTTCCTCTAGTCGTGGGGGTGGGGGATTGGGAGGGGCCTCACAAGTGGAACAGCTTAGGGCCTCTCTTCATCTAAATCCGGCCCTAGGCCCCGGCATCATCTGCTGCTCACTGACCCAGCACACGGACGGAAAGCCCTTTCGTGGCGAGATACATGTGTAACAATTGTGTCTACCGATTACATCCTGATTGCAGGATTTGGACTCCGGCCCTGGATCCGCTTGGAGGAAAGGACCACACAAGGAGTAAAGTGCACAACAAAGTGAAGGCAGTGTATTCTGTGTACCCCTGACCTGTTTAATTAGTGGGAAAGGAAAGTACACAAGAATATATGGCTATTGAACTGCAGAGGCGAGTTTATACCGAAGGCAGACACAAAATAGTTGAGGTTTCAGGTGTAAAATATATGGCAGCAGCTTTCATTATGTATTGATTCTTTCATATGAGCAATATGTCCAGACCAATGATATTTGGAATAGTTCCAAACTATAACAAAATAATCACATTTACTTTCTTGAAATCGCCAGAACGAAAGATTCTACAAATATTCTGAAGTTTAACCATTGTATTTTCTAGAGGAGTTCTATGTGATTGTGCCGGACTATCCGGTGGTGGCCATGGTGGGTGAAGATGCCCTATTGGAATGTCAGAAGGTACCGGATACATCACTGGACGCTCTGGAGGTCCGATGGTTTACAACGAGCCCGGAGTCACCGGTACATTTATACACCAGCGGCCAGGACAGAGCTGAGGTGCAGGACGAGGCTTATCGAGGGAGGACAGAACTCTTTCGTGAAGAGTTTCGCCATGGAAACGCCTCGCTTAAACTGAAGAGGGTCAAAGTATCAGATGCTGGAATGTACACGTGTTCCATCGGCACCCCCACGTCCCATCAGCAGGAGGCGCTGCGGCTGCAGGTTGAAGGTGAGTCCCTCTGGTTTACATCAAGGTTTACACCGGGAATGTCAGTAAGCAGCCCCTCACACTGGCATTTTACTGGGAAGTTCAAGGGTTATTGACAATGTAGATCTCTGCCTCGGCACAGGCTGTGAGTGACAGTGCCCGGAACGGAATGGCAACGGTGAGGTTGTGTGTAGGAAGGAACTGCAGATGCAGGTTTACACCGAATGTAGACACAAAATGCTGGAGTAACTCAGCAGGACAGGCAGCATGTGTAGAGAGAAGGAATGGCTGACGTTTCCGGTCGAGACCCTTCTTCAGTCTGGGAATCATGGGAGAGGGAGTGTAGAGATATGGAAGGGTAAGGTGTGAAAAAGATAAATCAAAGGGGACGCGGTTCAAGGAGAATGTAGAACGGATGATTGTTAGCTGAAGGGGAAGGTGACAACGAGGTGATGGGGCGGTAACGTGGGGGTACCCGGTGACCCATCCGTTGGTGTTCCCACCGCTGCTGTTTCTGTGGCTCTTCAGGCCCCGGCATCATCTGCTGCTCACTGACCCAGCACACGGACGGAAAGCCCTTTCGTGGTGAGATACATGTGTAACAATCATGTTTACATTTCGATTGCAGGATTTGGACTCCGGCCCTGGATCCGCTTGGAGGAAAGCACCACACAAGGAGTACGTGTGGTGTGTAAGTCGGATGGATGGTTTCCCAAGCCGGAGATACGGTGGCTGGATGGGAGTGGACAAGATGTAACAGAACGGTCTGACACATTGTTTACTGAGAATCCCAGCGGGATGTTCATTGTCCACAGTCACATCGATGTCACAAGTGATTCTGTGAACAGGTATTCCTGTTACATACGGAGTAAAATACTGGGGAAAACACGAGAGGCCCATCTCCAGATATCAGGTATGTGGGAACCTGGGAAACATTCGACAAAAGCGAGTTCTGAACGAACTTTCACTGCGCTAAAGGCATTAACGTTTGCGTGGACCCACCAGCACTGTACTGCTCTGGGTCTCATTCCCATGGTGCAGCTTTTCTTGTTTGAGCCCAGAGGGTCTCTCACTGCAGAACTATCTGAGACCACAAATAGACACAAAGTGCTGGAATTATTCAGCGGGTCAGGGAGCATCTCTGGCGAAAAAGGATGGGTGACGTTTCGGGTTGGAACCCTTCTTCAGAGATCTGCTTGACCCGCTGAGATACTCCAGCATTTTGTGAATAAACCAGCATCTGCAGTTTCTTCCTACACATTTATCTGTGGCCACACCTGTCCACTGTCTCCTCTCCACCCTCCACCATCACATCTGTGTCCAGATCTTTGGCCTCTTCTCCACTTTGCGCTGCCACTGATATCTAACTGTCCATACACCAAACACATTAACATGACCAGACACATTGACCACTTTGCAAAGTGCATGCCTTCTTTCGCAAGGCACGACATCAGTATAAGATTTAAGATTTTGCCTTCCACCACAGTGAGGAGGTGTTTGGTGAACTCACTGTGGTGGATGTTAAATTTGTGTTGATTGTGTGTTTTTGTCATTTAAAAAAAATTATATGTATGACTGCAGGGAAACAAAATTTCGTTCAGACCGAAAGGTCTGAATGACAATAAACGAATCTAATCTAATCTATAAACACTCATAGCCGATGATTTAATTCGCCCGTGTAATCTCCATTAGATCGGCATTGAGTTTACTGTGTATAAACGAGATTTATATGTTTAGAATAACAGCCCCGTGTCTGCAGTGCTGTAGTAGCGGGCATGACAAATCTGAATCTGACTTTCTTCCCTCTAGAGATGCTGCCTGACCCACTGAGTTACTCCAGCATTTTGTGTTTGTCTTCGGTTTAAACCAGCATCTGCAGTTCCTTCCTGTTGCTGTTACTAATCTATTTTCATTCACCTGTGTAGATGAGTTCTTTCCTAAAACCAACCCTTGGCTGCTGGTTTTCTGGTTGTTTGTGGCCCTCGTGGTTACGGCTGCTGCTTTCAATATAATGTTGCACAGAAAAGAAGATAAAATGATTAAAGGTGAGAGCCAAGATATGGTGCCGTGTTATTGCATTCAGAAGGTTTATAAAACGTTTATATTTTGTACACAATTTAACATTCACATAAACGTTACATTTGATCACAGCTCCGTAGTTTGACACATCCCGCATGGTAGGCTGCTCTGGAATGTTAGATCGCATGGGATCCAAGGAGCGATAGCAGAATGGATAACAAATTGGCTACATGGAAGGAAGCAGAGGGTGATGGTGGAATGTTGCTTCTTAGACTGGAGACCTGTGACTAGTGGTGTGCCTCAGGGTTCGGTGCTGGGCCCGTTACTGTTTGTCATCTACATCAATGAGATGAGAACATACAGGACAAGATTTACAAGCTTGCTGATGATACACAGTGATTTTGAAGATGGTTGTGAAAAATTGCAGGATCTGGATCGATTGGCCAGGTACCCTGGGATGCAGACCATCAGGCCCCCCCCCCCCCCCCCCCCCCCCCCACCTTCCGAGTTCTCCAACCAGTCTGACTGTCCCCCTGATTAAACCTTACCTCCGTATGGTTCGTTGTCACATTTTCCTGGTTAACAATTATCTGATATAGTAGAGGGTCTGGGGGGACGGAGGAACTGAAGGAAATCCACATTAGGCAGGAAATGGTGTTGGATAGAATTCTGGGACTGAAGGCTGATAAATCCCCAGGGCCTGATGGTCTGCATCCCAGGGTACTTAAGGAAGTGGCTCTAGAAATCGTGGATGCATTGGTGACAATTTTCCAATGTTCTATAGGCTCAGGATCAGTTAATGTGGATTAGAGGGTAGCTAATGTTATCCCACTTTTTAAGAAAGGCGGGAGAGAGAAAACAGGGAATGCAGGAACGGGGTACTGATTGGGGATGATCAGCCATGATCACAGTGAATGGCGGTGCAGGCTCGAAGGGCCAAATGGCCTACTCCTGCACCTATTGTCATTGTCTATTGTCTATTCTACATTTTCCTTGAACTGCATCTCATTTTATCTCTCGTTTTCACACCTCACCCTTCCTTATCTCTCATTTCCTTCTCCCCTGACTCGCAGTTGGAAGAAGGGTCTCCAATGTTCGCTCAAATCTGGATCAGTTCCGGTGGACTGGAGGGGAGCCACTTTTTAAGAAAGGAAGGAGAGAGAAAATGGGGAATTATAGCCCAGTTAGCCTTACATCGGTAGTGGGGAAGCTGCTGGAGTCGATTGTTAAAGATGTTATAGCAACGCTTTTGGAAAGCAGTGACTGGATCAGTCAAAGTCAGCATGGATTTATGAAGGGGAAATCATGCTTGACTAATCTTCTGGTATTTTTTGAGGATGTAACAAGTAGAATGGATAAGGGAGAGCCAGTAGATGTGGTGTATCTGGACTTTCACAAAGCTTTTGACAAGATCCCACACAAGAGATTAGTGCAAAATTAGAGCACATGGTATTGGGGGTAGGGTATTGACATGGATAGAGAACTGGTTGGCAGACAGGAAGTAAAGAGTAAGAATTAATGGGTCCTTTTCAGAATGGCAGGCACTGACTAATGGGGTGCCGCAAGGCTCGGTGCTGGGACCCCAGTTATTTACAATGTATATAAATGATTTAGACGAGGGAATTAAATATGACATCTCCAAGTTTACAGACGACACAAAGCTGGGTGGCAGTGCGAGCTGCGATGAGGATGATATGAGGGTGCAGGGTGACTTGGATAGGTTGAGTGAGTGGGCAGACGCATGGCAGATGCAGTACAATGTGGATAAATGTGAGGTTATTCACTTTGGTGGCAATAACATGAAGGCAGATTATTGTCAGTATGATGTCAGATTATAAAAAAGGGGAGGTGCAACGAGACCTGGATGTGCTTGTACATCAGTCACTGAAAGTAAGCATGCAGGCACAGCAGGCAGTGAAGAAAATGAATTGCATGTTGCCCTTCATTGCAAGAGGATTTGAGTTTAGGAGCAAGGAGATCCTACTGTTGTTGTACAGGGCCCTGGTGAGACCACACCTGGAGTATTGTGTGCAGTTTTGGTCTCCAAATTTGAGGAAGGACATTATTCCTATTGTGAGAGTGCAGCGTAGGTTCACCAGATTAATTCCCGGGATGGCGGGACTGATGTATGATGAAAGAATGGGTCGACTGTTCAAGTTCAAGTGAGTTTATTGTCATGTGTCCCTGATAGGACAATGAAATTCTTGCTTTGCTTCAGCACAACAGAACATAGTAGGCATTTACTACAAAACAGATCAATGTGTCCATATACCATAATACAAATATATACACACATGAATAAATGATGGGCTTGTATTCACTGGAATTTAGTAGGATGGGAGGTGATCTTATCGAAACATATAACATTCTTAAAAGATTGGACAGGCTAGATGCAGGCATTTTTTTCTCGATGTTGGGGGTGTCCAGAACCAGGCGTCACAGTTTAAGAATAAGGGGTGGGCCATTTAGAACTGAAATGAGGAAAATAATTTACCCGGAGAGTTGTGAATCTGTGTAATACTCTCCCACAGAAGGCAGTGGAGGCCAATTCATTGGATATTTTCAAGACAGTCGGATTTAGCTATTAGGGCTAAAGGAGTTAAGGGATATGGGGAAAAAGCTGGAACTGCGTACAGATGTTAGATGATCAGCCATGATCATATTGAATGGCAGTGCTGGCTCAAAGGGCCGAATATCCTATTCCTGCACCTAATTTGCTATGTTTCTATGACCCGAAACGTCACCCATTCCTTCTCTCCAGAGATGCTGCTTGTCCCGCTTTTACTCCAGCATTCTGTGTCTATCTTGAATCATGGAGGTGTCTTTGAAGTACAATGGCCGGTCATGGTCAGAAGAGACAAGCTCTCTCCGAGCAACGACCAGGTCTTGTTGTTTGAGAAAGGGCTGATCAAGTATAAACATTAGCGTGAGAGCCCAAATGGCACTGTTGTGTATTCCACATCGGTGTGACAAAACCCACAGGTTTACGACTGGGCCAAATGAAGGCTCCTCTGGTGGTTTCCTCAGCTCTGCACCACAGGGACAGCTGGAGTTACGACTCGAGTTCTTGAACCTCAACATTGAGAACGAGGCGAGAGGAGAAAACCTCAATGAGCCACAGCAGATGGTGCAGAAAGGAAGTAGGGAAATCCCTTTCACACAACCCATGTGAAGGCTGTGGGATTCACTGCCTAAAGGGTGGAGGAAGAGCAAGCCTCGGCACATGGGGAAGGTTATTGGAGGAAGTCTCGGTGTGCAGTGTCCTTGCGGACAGTTGCAGGTAGAGTTTATCTTCATCACCATCTCCTCTAGCTCTGGTGAATGTGGGGTCCTTGTGCCCCACCTCCCAGCTCAGTATCTCAATCCAGAGGGCACCGTGTGAATTGTACACTGTTTATGCACAACGTGGAACCTGCTGCCGGCCTCACTCACTGTCATGTTCCTGCTTCTTGTTTTTTCAGAACTGCAGCTGTTTCTCTCTATGGAAGGTAAGATATTTCGGAGACAGCAGAGGAACGGGCCATTCGGCCCAAACTGTCTGATTATGAGAAGCAATGATAGGATAGGTCAACACCTTATTTCCTGCGTTAGGTATCAAAAGTAAGAGGTGATGAGGTGAGAGGGCGATGTTTGCAGAGATCTGAGCAGTGATGTTTTAACACAGAGAATGGTTTTGTTATCTGAATCATGTTATCAGAGAACGTGGTGAATCCAGGCAGAGTGACTACACACAGAACAAAGCATAGAACATGGAACAGTACAGGAACAGATCCGTCAGACCACGGATAGACACAAAAAGCTGGAGTTACTCAGCGGGACAGGCAGCATCTCTGGAGAGAATGAACCCATTCCTTTTCTCCAGAGACGCAGCCTGTCCACTGAGTTACTTCAGCTTTTTGTGTCTATCCTAGAATCTCCCACTAGTGGAAACATCCTCTCCACATCCACTCTATCCAGGCCTTTCACTATTCTGTACGTTTCAATGAGGTCCCCCCTCATTCTTCTAAACTCCAGCGAGTACAGGCCCAGTGCGGACAAACGCTCATCATAGGTTAACCCACTCATTCCTGGGATCATTCTTGTAAACCTCCTCTGGACCCTCTCCAGATCCAGCACATCCTCCCTCAGATATGGTGCCCAGAATTGCTCCAAATGCAGCCTGTCCAGTGCCTTATAGACCCTCAGCATCACATCCCTAATGTTGTATTCTAGCCCTCTTGAGATAAATGTTAGCATTGCGTTTGCTTTCTTCACTACCGATTTGACTTGCAGAGTAACTTTGAGGGAATCCTGCACCAGCTCCCAACTTGCTTTGCACCTCCCATTTCTGGATTCTCTCCACATTTAGAAAATAGTCTGCGGCTTTATTCCTGCTACCAAAATGCATGACTCCACACTTTGCTACACCACATTGCATCTGCCACTTCTCTGCCCACTCTCCCAACCTGTCCAGGTTCTTCTGCAGAGTATCTACTTTCTCTACACTACCTGCCCCTCCACCTATTACCGTATCATCCACAAACTTGGCCACAAAGCCTTCAATCCCCTCATCCAAATCAGTAATACACAAGGTGAAGAGTATCGGCCCCAGCACCGACCCCTGTGGAACCCTGCTAGTCACTGGCAGCCAACCAGAAATACCCCCTTTATTGCCACTCTTTGCCTTCTGCCATCCAGCCAACCTGCTATCCATGTTGGTATCTGCCCTTTGATACCATTGGCTCTCATCTTCCTGAGCAGCTTCACGTGTGGCACCTTATCAAAGGCTTTCTGAAAATCTAGATAAATAACATCCACAAACTCTCCTTTGTCTGTCCTGCTGTTTACTTCTACAAAGTATTCCTGCAGATTCGTCAGACAAGACCTCCCCTTCACAAAACAGCGCTGACTTTGACCTATTTTATCATGAACCTCCGTAAACTCAGCCTTTATAATGGACTCTAAAATCTTACCAACCACCGTAGTCAGACTAACCGGCCTATAGTTCCCAATATTCTGCTTTGTTCCCTTCTTGTACAGTGGGGTAATATTGGCAAATTTCCAATTGTCTGGAACCACTCCTGACTCTAGTGATTCTTGAAATATCACAGATGCTATGTATTATCTATCTATGTATTAATGCCTCCACAATCTCTAAAGTCACCTCTTTCAGAACCCTGGGGTACAGTCTATCCAGTCCAGGTGACTTATCCACCTTCTGCCCTTTCAGCTTCCCAAACACCTCCAGCTTAGTAATAGCCACTGCACTAACTTCCACCCCCTGACTCTCTTGTATTTCAGGCACATTGCTGATGCCTTCCACTGTGAAGACTGTTGCAGAAAGTTCTTTAACTCCTCTGTCATTTCTTTATTCTCCATTATCACGTCTCCTGCATCGTTTTCTAGCTGTCCAACACACACTCTTACATCTTTCTCACTGTTTGTATAACTGAAGAAACTCTTGCTATCCTCTTTTATATTAGTGTCTAACTTACCTTCCTATTTCATCTTTCCTCATCGTATTGACATTTTAGTTACATTCTGTTGTTCTTTAAAAGCTTCCCAATCCTCTGGCTTCCCACTAATCTTTGCAAAGTTATACACCTTCTCTTGTAGTTTTATACATTCCTTAACATCCCTTGTCAGCCACGGTCACCTCATTCTCCCCCTGGAATCTTTCTTCTTCTTTGGAATGAAAAGATCCTGCATCTTCCAGATTATTCCCTGAAATTCCAGCCATTACTGTTCAATTTACATCCCTGCTCGTGTCCTTTTCCATTCAACTTTGGCCAGCTTCTCCCTCATGCCTCCATAGTCCCCTTTGCCCAACTGCAATACCGACACATCTGATTTCACCTTCTCGCTCTCAAATTGCAGGATGAATCTTATCATATTGTGATCGCTACCTCCTAGTGGTTCCATTACCTCGAGTTCCCTTGTCAAATCCGGTTCATTACACAACATTAAATCCAGAGTTTCATTTTTTGATGGTGGGCTTTATCACAAGCTGCTGTAAGAATCCATCTCGGAGGCATTCTAGAAATTCCCTTTCTTGGGGTCAAGTACCAACCTTCCTGCATATTGAAATCTCCCATCACCACCGTAGTAATGCCTTTCTTACATGCCAATTGTATATTCTAATGTAACTTGTACCCTATATCCTGGTTACTGTTTGGGGGTCAGTAGATATCTCCCATTAGAGTCTTTTTACCCTTATAATTACTCAACTCTATCCATAATGAGTCTACATCTACTGATCCCATGCCACCCATCGCAAAGGACTGAATTTCATTCCTTACCAACAGATCTGCCTCACCCGCCTTGTCCACTTTTCTGTCTGTCTTTCCCATACGACGTATAACCCTGAATATTCAGCTCCCAGTTCCAATCCTCTTGCAGCCACATCTCTGTAATTCCCACAACATCATGCCTACCCATCTGTAACTGTGCTACAAGCTCATCCACTTTATTTCTTATCCTGCACACATTGAAATACAACACCTTTAATTCTGTATTCACCTCCCCTCCTCTCAAACCAATCCCAAAGTTACCTGACCTTACCTTACCTTACTCTCTTATCCCTTCTTTAACTTTCCGTCCTGGATAGGTACAGGAGTAGGCCATTCGGCCCATCGAGCCAGCACCGCCATTCAATGTGATCATGGCTGATCATCCACAATCAGTACCCTGTTCCTGCCTTCTCCCCATATCCCCTGACTCCACTATCATTAAGAGCTCTATCTAACTCTCTCTTGAAAGCATCCAGAGAATTGGCCTCCACTGCCCTCCGTGGCAGAGAATTCCACATTCACAACTCTCTGGGTGAAAACGTTTTTCCTCATCTCCGTTCTAAATAGCCTACCCCTTATTCTTAAACTGTGGCCCTTGGTTCTGGACTCCCCCAACATCGGGAACATGTTTTCGGCCTCTAGCGTGTCCAATCCCTTATTATAATGTTTCAATAAGATATCCTCTCATCCTTCTAAATTCCAGTGAATACAAGCCCAGCCGCTCCATTCTCTCAGCATATGACAGTCCCGCCATCCCGGGAATTAACCTGGTGAACCTACGCTGCACTCCCTCAATAGCAAGAATGTCCTTCCTCAAATTTGGAGACCAAAACTGCACACAATACTCCAGGTGTGGTGTCACCAGGGCTCTGTACAACTGACATAATGAGAGAGTAGCTACATGATTTATGAAGAAAAATAATAAAATTTGAATTCTATAAATGTCTCCTCTTTATGAAACATTCTAGATAATTGCTTTAGGAGTGGGTTATTTTATTTTCACTGTTGACTTCATTATCTTGGAAGTGACGTGAATGTGAGTTTTTCCTGTTCAATTAAAACTGAAAGGACATAAAAAAGCTGTAAGATACCATTGGTTTAAATATATATGTTTTGCTTATTCAGTAAGACTGTACACATTGGGTAATGTGTGTGGAACAGCTGAATATTATTATGCCTGTACATAATGAAACAGTTCACTGTTCATTAGATTGGCCACTCGCTAATCTCTTTGTACCAATATTGTCAGAACAGATTATTTTATAAAATGCTGCACGTTCATATTGGATGTGACTAATGTAGTAACTTGTGATCAAAATCCAGCTCCAGGCCATTTATTTTACAATGGGTATTATTGCTCTTGTATAACAGATATCATGTAGTGATGTATACAGTTTGCCTGGAGTCTGGTCCCAGCCGGGTTCAGGTGGAGTCTGGTCCCAGCCGGGTTCAAGTGGAGTCTGGTCCCAGCCGGGTTCAAGTGGGGTCTGGTCCCAGCCGGGTTCAAGTGGAGTCTGGTCCCAGCCGGGTTCAAGTGGAGTCTGGTCCCAGCCGGGTTCAAGTGGAGTCTGGTCCCAGCCGGGTTCAAGTGGAGTCTGGTCCCAGCCGGGTACAAGTGGGGTCTGGTCCCAGCCGGGTTCAGGTTGAGTCTGTCCCAGCCGGGTTCAAGTGGAGTCTGGTCCCAGCCGGGTTCAAGTGGAGTCTGGTCCCAGCCGGGTTCAAGTGGAGTCTGGTCCCAGCCGGGTTCAAGTGGGGTCTGGTCCGTCGGAACAGTTCCCTCCTTCCCCAATACTGGGGCCAACGTCCTACAGATTCAAATCCACATCTTCCACATCAGTCTTTGATCCATGCGAACAACTCTCTAATCCTCTCAACTCTGTGCCAATTTGCTCTCGGCTCAAGTAGCAACCCAGAGATTATGACCTTCTTGGTTCTGCTGTACAATTTGGTATCTAGCTGATGAAATTCAAGATTGAACCCAGGTCCCTGGAGCTGTGAAGAGCTGCGTCACTGTGCCCCCCTCTCTTTGTTCCTTGCTCCCCGTTGTCATTATTATATTTCCAATTTTATTTGCAGTGTAAATGTGAAATATTTCTGTTTTGTGCAGGATACGGGGTTGAGGAACTAGATTATGGTAAGTACAGGCTGATGTACAATTCAATAAAACTCTCTGGTGTGTGTTATGTCAGCTAAAGCACAGATCATGAATGGTTCAATATAACGTAGAACTGTACAGCACAAGAACAGGCCATTCAGCCCACAATGTCTGTGCAGAACATGGTGCGAAGACCAGCTCTTATCTGCCTGCACATGTTCCATATCCCTCCATTCCCTGTATATCCAGGTGTCTGTCTAAAATGCCACTATGATATCTGCCTCCACCACTACATCCCAGGTACTCCCCACACTGTGAAAAACAACTTGCCCCACACACATCCTTTAACCTTTGCCCCTCTCACCTTAAAGTTATGTCCTCGAGTCTTTGATTATTTTCACCCTGGGAAAAAGATTCTGACTGTCCATCTGTTCTATGTCTGTCATAATTTTATACACTTCTGCCTCAACTACCTCTTCCGACAGCTCGTCCCATAATCCCATCACCCTTTGTGTAAAAGAGTTCCCTCTCAGGTTCCTATTGAATCTCACCCCCCCCCCCCCCCCCCCCCCCTTACATTAAACCTATCGTTGTTGATTCCCCTACTCTGGGGACGAGACTCTGTGCGTTTACACGATCTATTCCTCTCACAATACTGCACACCTCTATACGATCACCCCTCATCCTCCTGCGCTATGAGGAATAAAGTCCTAGCCTGCTCAACCTCTCCCTATAGCTCAGGCCCTCGAGTCCTGGCAACAGCCTCGTCAATCTTATCTGTACCCTTTACAGCTTGACAACGTATTTCCTCTAACATGGTGCCTAGAACTGAACACAACTCTCCAAATGTGGCATCACCAACGTCTTATATATCCGCAGCGTGACCTCTCAACTTATATACTCAATACTGTGACTGATGAAGGCCAATGTGCTGAAACACTTTATGATCACACTTTCTACCTGTGACACCACTTTCAAGGTACTATGTAACTGAACTCCTACATTAAGTTTGTATTTAATCCTGTATTAAATACCATCAATCATTCCTCAGCCCATCTGCCCAACCGATCAAGATCCTGCTGCAATTTTTGACGACCATCTTCACTATCCACAATACCACCCACTTTTGTGTCATCTACAAACTTGCTAATCATGCCATGTACATTCTCACCCAGATCATTGATATAAGCACAGAACCGTGAGGCTCACCACTATTCACAGGCCTCCAGTCCGGAAAACAACCTTCCCTCATCACCCTCTGCTTCCCTCCATGAAGCCAATGTTCTATCCAATTCGCTATCTCTTCTTGGATCCAATGCGCTCCAACCGCCCTCTGGTTCTACGTTTCTCGCCCCAACTTCAATTCTTATCAGATCCATCATTCTCATCCCTTTGTCTTCAGCTCATCACCTCCAGCCCCGGTTCCTGTCTCCACCCTTCTCTCCCACACCTGGTCGTTCTACCAATCACCCCCCCCCCCACCTGAACCCACCTGTCCTGCTCCACCCACCCTCACCTGAACCCACCTGTCTTGCTCCACCCCCCTCACCTGAACCCACCTGTCCTGCTCCACCCACCCTCACCTGAACCCACCTGTCTTGCTCCACCCCCCCCCCTCACCTGAACCCACCTGTCTTGCTCCACCCCCCCTCACCTGAACCCACCTGTCTTGCTCCACCCACTCCCCTCACCTGAACCCACCTGTCTTGCTCCACCCCCCCCTCACCTGAACCCACCTGTCTTGCTCCACCCCCTCCCCTCACCTGAACCCACCTGTCTTGCTCCACCCACTCCCCTCACCTGAACCCACCTGTCTTGCTCCACCCCCCCCTCACCTGAACCCACCTGTCTTGCTCCACCACCTCCCCTCACCTCTACACAGATGCTGCTCTGCCCAATTTATTCACACACTGAGAGAGCATTACCAGTTTTGCCTGGTAAATATGTGTATGTTTGTGTGTATCTATAAACACTCACACTCTTATACACCCACACACTCTCTCACACACAAGGTCACCGACAAACTCACTCACACTCACGCCCATGCTCATACACACTCACAGACACACTCACACACACGCACACACACACACACACACACACACACTCACACAGACACTCACACAGACACACACACACACACACACAGACACACTCACTCACTCACCCACACACACTCTGACACACACTCTGACACACTCACACACACACACACACATACCCACACACACTCTAATACACACTCACACTCTCTTACTCACAGACACACACACTCACACACTCATAGATGAACAGAGTAAAGTATTTTGCTGTACCCCTTCCCCTGTCTCTTTCTACGGAGGGAGCAGAGGGAAGAATGAGAATGAAGAAGTGTCCAGACTCTAGACGTGTTCTGTCATTTCCTTACACATGTGTTGCCTGACCCGCGGACTTCCTCCAGCTGTTTGTTTTTATTTCTCACCGTTCACCCGCTTCCCGTCCACTTCCACCCCAATTAGGAAACTCCGTGAAACATGTTTTAGTCCATGGGATGTTGGTGGGTGGGAAAACGCCGGGATATCGTCCAGTTGTCCGCCCGCCTGTGCCTGAGGCCGAGCGGCCTCTCCCCCGGTCCCGGGGCCGCGCTGCCCGAGTCTCCCCCCGGCCCCCGGGGACTCTCTGATTCTCTGCTTCTCCCCCCAGTCTCCGTCACCCTGGATGTGGAAACAGCGCATCCGGAGCTCGAGGTGTCTGAGGATCGGAAGAGGGTGAGATGGACCGGGACCGTGAGGAGTCTCCCTGACACCGGGAAGAGGTTTACAGGATTGTGGTGTGTGCTGGGATCGGAGGGATTCACATCGGGGAGACATTACTGGGAGGTGGAGGTGGCGGGGAGTCGGGGCTGGAGTCTGGGAGTCGCCGCAGAGTCTGTGGAGAGGAAGAGTCGGGTTACACTGACCCCGGTGACTGGAGTCTGGAGCATCTGGCGGTGGGCTGACGGGTTTGTTGCACTCACCTCCCCTCGATCCCCTCTCCCCGCCCGTCCCATCCCCAGGAGGGTGGGAGTTTATCTCAGTTACGAGTCCGGGACAGTTTCATTTTACGACGCGGACACCAAGTCCCATCTCTACACCTTCACTAGGAATAAATTCACGGAGAAACTTTATCCTTTCTTTCGGACTTGGGATGAAAACAAGTGGCTGAGAATCTGCTCCGGTTCCGCTCCGGGTGTGTAAAAGGGTCGGGTCCCGGGACCGGCGTCAGGAGCGGGGCTCAGGGGCTGTGGGGCAGAAACCCGGAGGACAACAGGTCGGCGCAGAACGAACGGCTCCCATTTAATCCCCAAATTCCGCGTCGTGAAACAAACCCCAGTGAGCGCGGAAATAAAACCAGGGGGAATGTAAATGTGGCCTTGCCGAGGCAGCATGAAGTGTAGATGTGTATAAAATCACGAGAGGAATAGATCGCGTAGATGCACAGAGTCTCTTGCCCAGAGTAGGGGAATCGAGGACCAGAGGACATAGGTTCAAGGTGAAGGGGATAAGATATCTGAGGGGTAACTTTTTCACACAGGTGGGTGGTGGGTGTATGGAACAAGCTGCCAGAGGAGGTAGTTGAGGCTGGGACTATCCAATCGTTTATGCAACATTTAGACAGGTACATGGATAGGACAGATTTGGAGGGATATGCACCAAGCGCAGGCAAGTGGGACTAGTGTAGATGGGACATGTTGGCCGGTGTGGGCAAGTTGGGCCGAAGGGACTGTTTCCATACTGTATCACTCTATGACCAAGAGTCAATGGAAGGGGAGGTTGGTTTGCGCGATGGTCTGGGCTGTGTGCACAGTTCTCAACTGTCACTCATTCCTCCTCTCCATAGATGCTGCCTGTCCCGCTGAGTTACTCCAGCATTCTGTGTCCTTCTCCAGTGTAAACCTGCATCTGCAGTTCCTTCCTACAGATAAAATGCTTTCTGCGGCGCATATACTAGTGTGATACAGTGTGGAAACAGGCCCTTCGGCCCTACTTGCCCATACTGGCCAACATGCCCCATCTACACTAGTCACAGAGTGATACAGTGTGGAAACAGGCCCTTCGGCCCTACTTGCCCATACTAGCCAACAATGTCCCAGCTACACTAGTCACAGAGTGATACAGTGTGGAAACAGGCCCTTCGGCCCTACTTGCCCATACTAGCCAACAATGTCCCATCTACTCTAGTTACAGAGTGATACAGCGTGGAAACAGGCCCTTCGGCCCTACTTGCCCACACCGGCCAACAATGTCCCATCTACACTAGTCACAGAGTGATACAGTGTGGAAACAGGCCCTTCGACCCTACTTGCCCACACCAGCCAACATGTCCCAGCTACACTAGTCTCAACAAAGCTCTTGTGGCGGCCCCTGGTGGTGAGCCACGCACTGTACATAACCTTCGGCTCTGGATAGACAATAGACAACAGGTGCAGGACTAGGCCATTCGGCCCTTCATGTCCTGGTGACCAGAGGTGGTGGTCACGGGTGCCCCTGGGGTTATTTAAGGTGGTAATCACGCGCGCGCGCACGGGTTGGTGGGTTTTGTTATATATTTTGATTTTTTATTACACAAATACTTTTATTCAAAAACTAAAAATAAAGATACAGTATTAACACAATCAAAGGCTGCCTATGTTGACAGTTCATCAAATTAATATGACGCCATCTGTATCAACAAACACTCGACCTCCCGCGGCGACCAGCATTCACGGACGGTCTCCAGAGTCCCCGTGGACACCTCGTGTGTGTTCCCTCTCCACACACTGATGGTAACAGTATCCTCAGCCACTGGTCCCACTCCTAGACACGCACACATACACATATATAGTCAAGTCAAGAGAGTTTGTTGTCATGTCTCCCAGATAGGACAATGAAATTCTTGCTTGCTGTAGCACAACAGAATATAGTAAGCATAAATACAGAACAGTTCAGTGTGTCTACATAGCATAGACCATATATATACACATAAATAAACAGATACAGTGCAATAGGCTGTTATAGTTCAGAGTTTGTTTGAGTTGAGTTTAATAGCCTGATGGCTGTGGAGAGATGAGTGTGTGGCCAGGATGGTGTGGGTCCTTGATGATGCTGCCAGCCTTTTTGAGGCAGCAACTGCGATAGATCCCTTCGATGGTGGGGAGGTCAGAGCCGATGATGGACTGGGCAGTGGTCACAACTTTCTGCATTCTTTTCCGCTCCTGGACGCTGAAGTTGCCGAATCAAGCCGCGATGCAACCGGTCAGCATGCTCTCTACTTAGCACCTGTAGAAGTTCGAGAGAGTCCTCCTTGACAAACCGACTCTCCGTAATCTTCTCAGGAAGTAGAGGCGCTGACGTGCTTTCTTTACAATTGCATCAATGTGCTGGGACCAGGAAAGATTTTCGGAAATATGCACGCCCAGGAATTTCTTGACTCTTTCCACCATATAAACGGGATTGTGGGTCCCTATCCTACCCGTTCCAAAGTCCACAATCAGTTCCTTGGTGTTGAGAGCCAGGTTATTGTGCTGGCACCATTTGGTCAACAGGTTGATCTCACTTCTATACTCTGACTCGTCGCCATCAGTGATTCGTCCCACAACAGTGGTGTCCTCGGTGAACTTGATGATGGAGATCGCACTATGACCGGTCATGAGTATAGAGTGAGTACAGCAGGGGGCTGAGCACGCAGCCTTGAGGTGCTCCCGTGTGTGTATACACACGCACACGCATATATATATGCAGACACACGTACACACATATATATAAATACACATGCATACACACACACATTTATACACACACACATATATATATATACACTCACACAGATATATATATACATACACACACACACACACACATATATATATACACACACACACGTGTATGCACACACATTTATAGAAACACAAGTAAATATATATATATACGCACACACACAGTCGCACAAACACATATCCACACACACACATAACTATATATACACACAAATATATACGCATGCCTCGCTCTCATATTCCTTTCGCTTGCATTTGTCTTTCGCTTGGTTGAAGTGGAAAGGCTGAGCGCCCTCAGAGCCACAGCTCCCTGTCCTGAATCCGCTGTTTCAATTTAAAGATTTAATGGGAATCTGAGAGACAACATTTCCACCCAGAGGGTGGTGGGTGGGTGTATGAAACAAGCTGCCGGAGGAGGTCCCTGAAGCAGGTACTATAACAACATGTAAAATATATTTGGACAGATACATGGATTGGAAATGTTTAGCGGGACATGGGGCGAACACAGGCAAACGGGACCAGTGGAGATGGGCAGGCAGGGGCAAGTTGGGCCGTAGGGCCTGTTTCCGTGCTGTGTGACTCTACGACTCTCAGATTCAGTGTGAGGTTGTGGATTCTGAGATGAGGATCATGAATCTAAATAAACAACGGGGTGAAAGAAAGAGGGTGAGAGGAATTGGTTGATAGATTAGCAAAAGCTGACACTGACGGAGAGCGTGGACAAACGACAACTGTTGTACACTTCTGGTTGGGAATATTCTAGACAATAGGTGCAGGAGTAGGCCATTCAGCCCTTCGAGCCAGCACCGCCATTCAATGCGATCGTGGCTGATCATCCCCAATCAGTACCCCGTTCCTGCCTTCTCCCCATATCCCCTGACTCCGCTATTTTAAGAGCCATATCTAACTCTCTCTTGAAAGTATCCAGAGAACCGGTCTGAGGCAGAGAATTCCACAGACTCACAACTCGTCTCCGTTCTAAATGGGTTACTCCTTATTCTTAAACTGTGTCCCCTGGTTCTGGACTCCCCCAACAGCGGGAACATCCCCCCCCCCCCCCCCCCCCCCCCCCCAATACCGTGACAGCACTCGGACAATCCTCAGTCGCGGGTTTATTTTAAATATAATACTTTATTAAACGTTAAGTTAAAAGTGAAAAGTCACAAACTGGAGCGGAGCCACAGAGGTGGGGGGGGGGGGGGGGGGGGGGAGAATATCTGCACCGCCGTCGGGTCACAGACTGAAGCCCGGGATGTACACATTACCGGCTTTGTCGTCGCGCCCCGGACACTCCCTGGGGAACCGGCGGGGGGGGGGGGGGGGGGGGGGGGGGGGGGGGGAGAGAGTCCCCGGGGCACAGGGGGGGGGGCGATTGTTGCTGACACTCCCTGAGGAGGGGGTGGAAGGGAGAGGGAGGTCTGTGTAGGGGAGGGTGGGACAGAGGGTGTGTGTCGGGGAGGGTGTGGGGAAGGGGTGGAGGATAAAGGGGGCCACTATCTTCCACCGCTTCTATCCAGTGTTTGGTACCTACTTCCAGCAGCCACTGGTTGTCCTCCAGGATGAACCGAGCCACAGCCTGGTCTATGCCGGTCACCAGGGCGAATTGGGCGCAGAGACTCTCACGGCAGCGGCACAAGGCCTCAGACGGCCCGGGACTCTCGCACTGAGGCTGCTCCATGTCCGGATCTGCAGCGAGCGACTCGCCAGCCCGGCAAACACTCGCCAGCCCCAGATCCCCGTCCGCATCTGCCCCCCGCCGCTGCTTCTGCTTCCATCCCTCCTTCATCCTCGGCTCTCCAACACCCACGACCAGGTTGTTCACAGCACAGCAGCTGCAGCCCCCGGTTCCGCGGCCCGTGTCCATTTCTCTGGACTCCATCTGCCATGATTCTCAGTCTGAAATAGGACCTCGACCCGAAACGTCACTCTGTAGCGGGACCTATTGGCTAAACTGTGTATTAGAGAAATTAGTGTCTGAAGAAGGGTTTCGGCCTGAAACGTTGCCTTTTTCCTTCGCTCCATAGATGCTGCTGCACCCGCTGAGTGGGTCCCTATCCTACCCCTTCCAAAGTCCACAATCAGTTCCATGGTTTTGCTGGTGTTGAGGGCCAGGTTATTGTGCTGGCACCATTTGGTCAATAGGTCGATCTCACTTCTATACTCTGACTCGTCCCCATCAGTGATTCGTCCCACAACAGTAGTGTCGTCGACGAACTTGATGATGGAGTTTGCACTATGTCCGGCTATGCAGTCATGAGTATAGAGTGAGTACAGTAGGGGGCTGATCACGCAGCCTTGAGGTGCTCCCGTGTGTGTATACACACGCACACGAATATATATGCACACATACGTACACAAATATATATAAATATACATACACACACATATTTATACACACACACATATATGCACACACACATATATATATACACATATATATATATATATACACACACACAAGCATATATATATATATATATATATATATACACCCACGTGTATGCACACACATTTATAGAAACACAAGTAAATACATATATATATATACGCACACACACAGTCGCACAAACACATATCCACACACACACATAACTATATACACACACAAATATATACGCATGCCTCGCTCTCATATTCCTTTCGCTTGCATTTGTCTTTCGCTTGGTTGAAGTGGAAAGGCTGAGCGCCCTCAGAGCCACAGCTCCCTGTCCTGAATCCGCTGTTTCAATTTAAAGATTTAATGGGAATCTGAGAGACAACTTTTCCACACAGGTGGGTGTATGGAACAAGCTGCCGGAGGAGGTCCCTGAAGCAGGTACTATAACAACATGTAAAATATATTTGGACAGATACATGGATTGGAAATGTTTAGCGGGACATGGGGCGAACACAGGCAAACGGGACCAGTGGAGATGGGCAGTCAGGGGCAAGTTGGGCCGAAGGGCCTGTTTCCGTGCTGTGTGACCCTATGACTCAGATTCAGTGTGAGGTTGTGGATTCTGAGATGAGGATCATGAATGTAAATAAACAACGGGGGTGAAAGAAAGAGGGTGAGAGGAATTGGTTGATAGATTAGCAAAAGCTGACACTGACGGAGAGCGTGTACAAACGACAACTGTTGTACACTTCTGTTTGGGAATATTCTAGACAATAGGTGCAGGAGGAGGCCATTCAGCCCTTCGAGCCAGCACCGCCATTCAATGTGATCATGGCTGATCATCCACAATCAGTACCCCGTTCCTGCCTTCTCCCCATATCCCCTGACTCCGCTATCTTTAAGAGCCCTATCTAGCTCTCTCTTGAAAGTATCCAGAGAACCTGCCTCCACCGCCCTCTGAGGCAGAGAATTCCAGAGACTCACCACTCTCTGTGTGAAAAAGTGTTTTCTCGTCTCCGTTCTAAATGGGTTTCTCCTTATTCTTAAACTGTGGCCCCTGGTTCTGGACTCCCCCAACACCGGGAACACCCCCCCCCCCCCCCCCCAATACCGTGACAGCACTCGGACAATCCTCAGTCGCGGGTTATTTTAAATATAATACTTTATTAAACGTTAAGTTAAAAGTGAAAAGTCACAAACTGGAGCGGAGCCACAGAGGGGGGGGGGGGGGGGGGGAGAATATCTGCACCGCCGTCGGGTCACAGACTGAAGCCCGGGATGTACAAATTACCGGCTTTGGCGTCGGGCCCCGGACACTCCCTGGGGAACCGGCGGGGGGGGGGGGGGGGGGTAGAGAGTCCCCGGGGCACAGGGGGGGGGGATTGTTGCTGACACTCCCTGAGGAGGGGGTGGAAGGGAGAGGGAGGTCTGTGTAGGGGAGGGTGGGACAGAGGGGGTGTGTGACGGGAGGGTGGGGGTTGGGAGGAGGGGAGAGGGGGTGGGGATGGGTGAGGGAGGGGTGGGGGGGGCATCCCCATTTGAAGGCCACTATCTTCCACCACTTCTATCCAGTGTTTGGTACCTGCTTCCAGCAGCCACTGGTTGTCCTCCAGGATGAACCGAGCCACAGCCTGGTCTATGCTGGTCACCAGGGCGAATTGGGCGCAGAGGCTCTCACGGCAGCGGCACAAGGCCTCAGACGGCCCGGGACTCTTGCACTGAGGCTGCTCCGTGGCCGGAGCTGCAGCGAGCGACTCGCCAGCCCGGCAAACACTCGCCAGCCCCAGATCCCCGTCCACATCTGCCCCCCGCCGCTGCTTCTGCTTCCATCCCGCCCTCCCTCATCCTCGGCTCTCCAACACCCACGACCAGGTTGTTCACAGCACAGCAGCTGCAGCCCCCGGTTCCGCGGCCCGTGTCCATTTCTCTGGACTCCATCTGCCATGATTCTCAGTCTGAAATAGGATCTCGACCCGAAACGTCACTCTGTAGCGGGACCTATTGGCTAAACTGTGTATTAGAGAAATTAGTGTCTGAAGAAGGGGTTCGGCCCGAAACGTTGCCTTTTTCCTTCGCTCCATAGATGCTGCTGCACCCGCTGAGTTTCTCCAGCTTTTTTGTCTACCTGTGTATTAGAAAACCCTCGTCAGAGGCCGGGTCTGTCACGTGACAGGGTTGGCGCGCGGACTTTTGACAGTTGATGGTTGGCGGTTGGTGTTTGACAGTTGACACTTGACAGTTGATGGTTGACAGTTGGCGGTTGGTGTTTGACAGTTGATGGTTGACGGTTGACGGTTGACACTTGGCGGTTGGTGTTAGACAGTTGGTGTTTGACAGTTGACGGTTGGTGTTTGACAGTTGACAGTTGACAGTTTTTGTTTTTTTTAATCAAAAAATGTATTCAATTATTAAAAATAATATTTACACTACAATAAAACAAGCCAGAACCCACCACCATGATACAATACAAACATGTATCCATAATAAACTACTATACAACTATGTTACAATCCTTATTGAGGATACATTCAACCCCCCTCGGTGCCCAGCGGTCCCGGAACTCCCTCAGGGTGCCCGCAGACAGGGCGTATTCTCTTTCCATCCGCACCCGGGCACGGACGTAACCCCGGAAAAGGGGCAGGCAGCCGGCTCGGGTAGAGCCCTCCACCGTCTGGCGCCGTGACTCGCGGATGGCCAGCTTGGCCAGGCCCAGGAGCAACCCAACCAGGACATCTTCAGCCCTACCCTCTCCCCTACGCACAGGGTGTCCACAGATGAGGATGGTGGGTGAAAAATGCAGCCAGAAGGCAAGGCTTGGCCTGACGGTTGACGGTTGGTGTTTGACAGTTGACGGTTGACGGTTGACGGTTGGCGGTTGGTGTTTGACGGTTGACGGTTGGCGGTTGGTGTTTGACGGTTGGCGGTTGACCAGCTGGTGCTCTTCGCGTTAACAAGAGCTCAGAAACGGTTTTCCCTCGACCAGATACCCGTGCAGTTTAAATGTTGTTTTTACAATAAAACTATTTGACTCTACCCGTGTGGTCTCGCTACAACCTATTCCTTCTCTCCAACACATGCTGCCTGTCCCGCTACATTGGTCACCCCGTCGGTCCTAACGTTTCCGGACCCGCTGTTATGGACGCAGCCGATGACCTCGACGCCAACCCGGCCCAGCAAAACGTCACGGCCTCAAGCCTGGTTCCTGCAAATCGAGGCCCAGTTTCAGGTCCGACACAGTTACATTGCCGCCGGTTTAACCAGGTATTTCTACATGGATCAAGGAACCTCTCCTTACCTCTAACAAGCGCCGGCCGAAGGCAAGTACGAGGGCCTCCAGGATCCTGCACATGGACGGCCTCGGCGTGAACTGATGAGGGAAATGTTGTCGCTGATGGACGGTGACCGGCCTCGGCTTCTCTTTGACCAGGCGTTCGGCAGCGACTACACCGGCCCCCCTGCAAGTCGCCGAGGGAGCGGACGAGCTGTGACAAGACAAGCAGCAACATGGCGGCGCTTCCATCAGCCGGGTATCTATCTGCGGCTCCACGATTCCACCGACAACACAACGACGCAACCGGCAGCAGCGGATACCGGTCAGTGTCTGACAGTCTTGGGCCTCATTCCTACCACACATTAGGAATGTTCACCCTGAGGGAGTTCCCGCCACCGCTGGGCACCGAGGGGGGGTTGAATGTATCCTGGACAAGGATTGCAATATAGTTGTTTAGCACTTGCTTAGCATATTTGTTTGTCTTGTATTATGCTGGTGTTTTGTTTTACAGTATTGTAAATACTATTTTCATATTTGAAATAAATATTTTTGATTAAAAAAAATATATAAAAAAAGATTAGGAATGTTACAACATTTTAAGATTTAAAAAAACCAATCCTGTCATTTATTCCATCATATAAAGTTGAAAAAGGACTTTAATTTGACACCTAATTCACTTTCATATTTTAAGTATTAAAAAAGTTATGGCCGTTTTCATATTCGGAAATTAGCATCTTGTCCCCTATTGCTTTTCCATTGACTTAACACAAAAGCTGTGATCGAGGACAGTCAAAAGCCCATAACTTTCTTAAAAATTAAAAGAACTGAGTGAAATTTTCAGTTATTATAGATTGAAGCATTCTGGAAACAAGCATCCTTACTTGGATGGCCTGAAATTAAAGTATATAATTAGTTAATTACCTAATTAAGTAGCATGATTCGGGAGGGGCGACATGTTTTGCGCGGTTTTTCACTTGGTTCAGCGCTGACCACCGTTGTGGGCAGACGTGACTGGAGAACCTGTATACTGGATATCCAACTTTTGAATAAAGATCTGTTGAAAACTCCAGTAATCGTTTCTCAGACCACTAAAAGCTAATAACAAAATTACCCGTTGTGACGGAAATAGTAATAAACGCCCAGACTGCCTTGAAAATTGAAAAATGTGATATTGTCAAGGTCAGAACTGTAATATTATTGTAACATTAAAACGAATAGTAAATACCCAACAAAAAATCATATTTATCAGTCATCAAATCAATTAAATTCATCTAAATTAAATTACTAGATCTAAACATCTATCCCATTCTTAAGAAAAGGCTAAAAATTATTTTTAAATAGCCAAAGTGTCCAAACAACAAACTAATCCCATTCACACAAGAATTCTCAATATAAACTGATGTTTAAATCTCCACGATTCCACCGACAACACAACGACGCAACCGGCAGCAGCGGAAACCGGTTAAGTGGCTTTTTCACGGGGCGACTTGACGCAAGAGTGAACCAGAGTTTAACATCGTGGGAACCTCGTGCGATAACAGTACGGCATTCGTGGACCACCGTGGCGCTAACGGCAGGTAGTCGTGTATCTTGGTCACTCCGGAGAAAATTCAAGAAAGTTTGAATTTCTCCAAGAGTGACTTGTACACTTGTGGTTGAGCATTGCAACATTGTATGAACATAGTGGCCAGTGCGATATCCGTAATAACTCTTGCGGGTACCGTGGGAACTCCTGCGAACGGTGAGTAACTGAGCAGTTTGATTGCCAGTGCTTGTTTTACCTCATTGTTAAATAAATATATTTTTTACTATCAGATTGATGTCTGCAATTCTTCATTAACACATCACTACAAGATGAATGCCTCTAATGTTACAATCCCTCTCATGCTGAAACACAAAATAGTTCAAGGGAGGTGAAATAATCACATTTTCATTCTTTTTCATTTTTGAGTGTTCAGGTACCTCACTTGCTGAGCTATTTTACTCCAGCAGTTTGTGTCTCTTTTTGTCTAAAGCAGTTTCTAAGACTGTAGGAACTCCGCGGGCCAGGCAGCACATACGGAGGGAAATGGACAGGCGACCCTTTCTTCAGGCTGCCTTATCTCTCTCCCCCTACTCCCACCCACACACACAAATGCTGGAGAAACTCAGTGGGTGCAGCAGCATCTATGGAACGAAGGAAATAGGTAATGTTTCGGCCCGAAACGTTGCCTACTTCCTTCGCTCCATAGATGCTGCTGCACCCGCTGAGTTTCTCCAGGATTATTGTGTGCCTTCGATTTTCCAGCATCTGCAGTTCCTTCTTAAACACAAATGCACCGAGTTCCTCCAGCATTTCGTGTTTTGCTCAGTATTCCAGCATCCGCTGTCTCCCGCGTCTCCAATAAAACAAAACTACTGTCAAAAGGGTGAAGAATAGGGGCAGAGATGGATACATTCCTGATTAGTGCGGCTGTCAGGAGGTTATGGGGAGGAGGCAAGAGAATGTGGTTGAGAGGGAGAGATAGATCAGCCGCGATTGAATGGCGGAGTGGACTTAATGGACCGAATGGCCTAATTTTGCTCCTATAACTAACAAAGATAGTAATTGTTAGGGAAATGTAGTTATTAAAGACGAGGGGGAGCAGAAATGGGCAGTCTGGGATGGCTCGCGAGATACTTGCATAGAGGTACAAAAGTTAAAGAAAGGGCAGATAAACAGAGAGGGGGGGGGGGGACTTCCCTCGGTGCCCATCTGTTACCATTAATTGGACAGTTCGGTCTGTGAAACGCAACACGCCAGCCCCGACATCCAGCCCGGTGGTCAGTCCTTTGAAGATAGACACCAGTTGCTTGGAGCAACTCAGCCGGACAGGCAGCAACTCTGGAGAGAAGGAACGGGTGGCGTTTCGGGTCGAGAGCCTTCTTCAGACTGAGGTCAATCCCCTGCATGGATAACAGGAGTCCCAGCCAACACGACAATCGCCCGCTGCACAGTCTCGGAGCTTCCATTGCGAAAACGGTGCCTACATTTGAGCATTTATGTAACTGAACCATCCTAACACCAAACACAGAGCATTCCTGAACTACTACCTACCCCATTCGAGACCCTCGGACTATCTTAGATCGTATACTCACTGGCTTTATCGAGTTACAGTGTGGAAACCGGCCCTTCGGCTCAACTTGCCCATACCGGCCAAAATGTCCCATCGAAACTAGTCCCATCTGCCTGCGTCTGGTCCATATCCCTCCCAACCTGTCTTATCCATGTACTGTCTAATGTTCTAAATGTAGGGATGGACCCAGCCTCAACTACCTCCTCTGGCAGCTTTGTTCCATACACCCACCACCCTTTGTGCGAAACTGTTACCCTCCTCAGATTCCTATCAGATCTTCCCCCCCTCACCTTGAACCTATGCCCTCTGGTCCTCGAATCCCCTCTGTGGGCAAAAGGACATATATTACCCTGGACTCTGTCTATTTCCCTGCCTGTTCGTCTCATGGTTTTGTACACCTCTCAGCTCTGTCCCCAGTGTGGAGTTAAGGGCTTGTTTATGGCGCCCTGGGCTGAGAACTCTGGAGGATGGGTTTTAGACTTTATCGGGAATCGAGATAGACCCCGTATGCAGGAGCAAAGAATCGCAGACGCTAATCTGCATTGGAAAGACACAATATGCGGGAGTAACTCAGCGCTGAAGAAGAGTCCCGACCCGAAACATCATCTATCCATGTTGTCTAGCGATGCTGCCTGACCCGCTGAGTTGCTCCAGCGCTTTGTGTCTTTCCACTAGACCTGTAATAAGTCTCGGCTGGGTGTTTACTGGGATCTCTGGTGTTTAATAGACGTCCTGGTGTTGTTTTTGATCGGGTTTACTACTGACAGTATTTAATCAGATCCATATTAAATCATTTCCCCTTCACCTTAAACCTATGTAATCTGGTCCTCGATTCGCCTACTCTGGGCAAGAGACTGTGCATCTACCCGATCGATTCCTCGCATATTTTAAACATTATCTTGCACACAGCGTTGTTCCCTTCACCTTGTATACACCATTTATGGCTCGATTGTTACTATTTATTGTCTGTCTACTGACTGGTTAAAGGTTTGAAAGTTTCACCTCTCAGTAGATAATAAAATAAGACAACCATCACGGTCAATGTGAGACAAAGTCTTTATTCCTATTTGACAAAATAAAAAGACGACTTCTTGCACATATTGAGAGAAGGTGCATCACACCAAACAACATTTGTCTAAAAAAAAACAGATTATTCTTCAGTTCATTAAAGAGCTCGGGTGAAATTCTGACAAAGTTTGTGAATGCACTTTTATCCTCTTCGCACAGCACATTAAGCAGCTGATCATATTGTCCAAATTGAGGTCTCCGTTGAAAGATGGGCTTCACCCAGTGAGACTTCCTCTTAATTCTCTTTTTAATTAATCTCACCCTTCTGCCTTCACGCAAGCGTTCTCGATGCACATAGTGGGCTGCTGCATACAGCGCGTCAATGAAAATAACCACCATCCTGTACTCGAAAATACTTAGTATAGGCATGTCTCCAAATGAGCCAATTCAACCAAGGGAGGAATATAGTGTGTGAAAAAAACCCAATATAGTGTGTGAAAACAAAGTAACATCATTTGTGCCACGTGATTAACAACACTACAGTTCACGATGTTCATTCAAGATTAACGGGAAAGCTCGGGAGACGGACAAGTCACTCGCACAAATAACAGAAATGCCGAGTACCGTGGGAACTCTTTATCTACCCCCGTTATATCGTGCGAGACTCGTGCTGGACCACGACCACTTCACTCTGGTGACATCTTGCGTCAATTAACATCTTGTCCCCTATTGCTTTCCATTGATTTAACACAAAAGCTGTGATCGAGGACAGTCAAAAGCCCATAACTTTCTTAAAAATTAAAAGAACTGAGTGAAATTTTCAGTTATTATAGATTGAAGCATTCTGGAAACAAGCATCCTTACTTGGATGGCCTGAAATTAAAGTATATAATTAGTTAATTACCTAATTAAGTAGCATGATTCGGGAGGGGCTGCTTGTTTTGCGCGGTTTTTCACTTGGTTCAGCGCTGACCACCGTTGTGGGCAGACTGTGTCTGGAGAACCTGTATACTGGATATCCAACTTTTGAATAAAGATCTGTTGAAAACTCCAGTTAGTCGTTCTCAGACCACTAAAAGCTAATTACAAAATTACCCGTTGTGACGGAAATATAATAAACGCCCAGACTGCCTTGAAAATTGAAAAATGTGATATTCTCAAGATCAGAACTGTAATATTATTGTAACATTAAAACGAATAGTAAATACCCAACAAAAAATCATATTCATCAGTCATCAAATCAATTAAATTCATCTAAATTAAATTACTAGATCTAAACATCTATCCCATTCTTAAGAAAAGGCTAAAAATTATTTTTAAATAGCCAAAGTGTCCAAACAACAAACTAATCCCATTCACACAAGAATTTTCAATATAAACTGATGTTTAAATCTCACTTTGTCATGAATTTCTATGCCAAATGTAAGGAATTGAATGTTTAATTCTCATAAATTTTACTCTTTCTCACTGCAGCAGGCAGGGGCCATTTTATAGACATTTGTTCAAAATCCAGAAACATCCACTCTCGGGATAATCAAAATAATTATTTTTTGCACATGTCGGAGGATTATTTGTTGTATGTGACGGATGGTAGGGTGGAAGGTGAGGACAAATAATCCTCGACATTTTCGCCATCTCCAACAGGATCCCACCACTGGCCACATCTTCCCATCTCCTCCCCTGTCTGCCTTTCGCAGAGACCGCTCCCTCCCTAACTCCCTGGTCAATTCGTCCCTTCCCACCCGAACCACCGCCTCTCCTGGCACTTTCCCTTGCAACCGCAGGAAATGCTACACTTATCACTTTACCTCCCCCCTTGACTCCATTCAAGGACCCAAGCAGTCTTTCCAGGTGAGACAGAGGTTCACCTGCACCTCCTCAACCTCATCTGGTGCATCCTATGCTATAGATGTCAGCTGCTCTACATCGGTGAGACCAAGTGTAGGCTTGGCGATCACTTTGCCCAATACCTCCGCTCAGTTCGCAATAACGAAACCTGATGTCCTGGTGGCTCAGCACTTCAACTCCCCCTCCCATTCCCAATCCCTGACCTTTGTGTCCTGGGCCTCCTCCATGGCCAGAGTGAGGCCCACCATAAATTGGAGGAGCAGCACCTCATATTTCGCTTGGGCAGTTTGCACCCCAGCGGTATGAACATTGACTTCTCCAATTTCAGGTAGTCCCTGCTTTCTCCTCCTCTTCACAGCTCTCCCTCAGCCCACTGTCCCCGCCTCTTCCTTTCTTATTCCCGCCCTCACATCAATCTGAGGAAGGGTCTCGACCCGAAACGTTGCCTGTTTCCTTCGCTCCATAGATGATGCTGCCTCACCCGCTAAGTTTCTCCAGCATTTTTGTCTACCTTTGATTTTCCAGCATCTGCAGTTCCTTCTTAAACGTGTGGTTTAAATGTTGTTATTACAATAACTATTTTACTCTACCCATTTGAACTCGCTACAACCCATTCCTTCTCTCTACACATGCTGCCTGTCCCGCTGAGGTGGGTGCTGATGGAACCCCGTGTATGTCACAGTCTGCCCTCTCCTCATTCTCATCCACTTCACCCCCAGTACTTTTCCACCGGTCCCTCCTTCTCGCTACCTGCCTCTGCATTGCCACTCCACTTCTTATTCTTCTTCCTTCTTCTTCTTCTGGTATTCTTCATTCTTCTCTTCTTCTTCTTATTCTTCTTTCTTCTTCTTCTTTCTTTCTTCTTTCTTCTTCTTCTTTCTTCTTCTTCTTCTTCTTCTTTCTGCTCTTCTTCTTCTTCTTATTCTTCTTCTTCATTCTTCTTTTTACGGCAGCCGGAATCCACAATGTTGCATTGCTGCCACCTTCTGACTTCACTCCAAGTCCTCATGTCTTTACATTATATCCTTTTTATAAGGCCAGAGGCCCTCAAGAAATTAAACAACACCTTTACTCCTTTTTCCTCTCCCCTCCATACTCTAGACTGTTCTTTACTGATATATCTGTCATTCCAATTTCTTCATTTCACTGATCAAAACTCTTCTTTCTGTTTCATATCTTCTACATGCAACTAGAGCATGCTGAACTGTTCCGGCTGATGGCATTCCTCACACATCCATTAGGGTGTTTTTCCCAACATTTTTAGTGCTGTTCAGGTGAGTGTGTCCTATCCTCAATCTTGCTAATTATTACCTGTTCTCTCCTGTTCCCCCCTCTTCTTGCTGTAATGCCCACTCTATTTTGTAGCGAATAGAGGTGTCTCCCCTTTGTCTCCTGTTCCCAGTATTGTTTGCCATTCCTGATTTATTTTCTTCCACACAATGTGTTTTCCTTCAGATTTGGATAATTGTAAGTTTACCTCTATGTTCTCTTTTTTAACGGCCTCTTTTGCTAATTTAACCACTTTTTCATTTCCTAGCACACCAATGTGTGCTGGGACCCACAACAAAGTCACGTCACTGCCCCTTCCTTGTTACTTGGCTTAATAGTAGTAGAATTTCATACACTAGGTCAGGCCGCCTATGGATGCACCAGACCCAATACTCTGGATTGCAGACAATGAGTCGCTACATATTAATACTTTGCATGGTTGCACCTGTTCTATCCACCGAACCTGCCATCAAAATAGCGTACAGTTCCACTGTATACACTGCCAAATAGTTATTTGTTCTTTTGCAAATCTCAACATTCATCCCTTGCACTACCACAGCTGCCCCTGTTGTTTCAGCTACTGGGTCCTTTGATCCATCTGTGAAAATTAAGAGGTGTTCCCTGTATCTATTATATATATGGTTATGGTATTCTGTTTTTAGGTCCGAATTTTTTCCCCTCCTTTTTGCCTCCCATATCTCCAGATCAACTTTTGGGATGTTCAGTAACCATATTGGGACAGATGGTCACAATACTGCAGGGCACACTAACCTCTCACCAGCCCAACTCTCCGCACCTGTTGCACTCAGTTGCCTCTGATCACCAATTAACCCGGTATATAGACTCTCCTCACCGTTCACACAGTGCCAGACTGTTCTCAGCATTCATGCAAGACTCTCCAGCGACTTCCCGACTGCCTACACGGATTCGAACCTGCCTGCCCCTCTTCGGAACCCTCGCTCAATCCTGAGCCTCTGTGTGAGTACGGTGTACCCATTCCTGTGTTACTACTCTGTGTTACAGTATCGTAATAACGTTCATTACCAAATATACCTGCCTGATTCTGTGCTGCTATTGGGTCCAAGCTATACCCGTTACAGTACAATCTAGCCAACAATGGACTCAGCGCACACAACGTCTCCGTCAAACCGCTTCGAGAGGATTGAGCACACGCTCCTGCAGCACGAAGCGATGCTCACTGCCTCCAACTCCGAGGTTCGACAGTCTGTGTCAAACCAAGAGCAAGCATTGGTTGCACTAGCCACCCAGGTCCAACAGCTGACGACCACCCTCGCCCAGGCTACACCCCATGCTTCGCCTCCGGCTCCGACAGCACCAGCTCCCGGTCCGCCAGGACCATCACCTGAGCCCCGGGTGGGAACCCCGGAGCGCTACGCTGGAGACCCGGAGGGCTGCAACCCATTCATCACGAACTGTTCCATTCTCTTCGCCCTACAGCCCTACACCTTCGCCCAGGAAGCGGCGAGAGTGGCATTTACCATTAATCACCTGACTGGCAGAGCTCGGCTGTGGGGAACGGCTGAATGGGAGCGACGCACGCCGTGTTGCTCCTCTTTCCAGGCCTTCGCCGCGGAGCTTCGCAAGGTGTTCGGTGGGGTTTCGATGGGTCCGGACGCTGCGGGAAGTCTGCTGGGGTTGAGCCAGGGGAACCAGTGTCGCTGACTTCGCCATCGACTTTCGCACCAGGGCCCGTCAGAGTGATTGGAAGGCCCCGGCCCAGTGTGACGCTTTCTTGCTGGGCTTGAATGACTATATCAAGGATGAGTTGGTGTCCCACGACCGTCCTTCTTCTCTGGATGGGCTTATCGAGCTAACGACCCGTCTGGACCGACGCATCCTGGCGAGACGTCGGGAGAGGCGACAGGGACAGGCGGACCGCCAGCTATCCACCCAAGCTCGTTTTCCTCCGGAGACTGGACTACCCTCGTCGGGGCAACCGTCGAGGCAACCCGAACCCATGCAGGTGGGTCGCACCAGTCTCACCCCCGAGGAACGGGAACGTCGGCGTCGGGGGAACCTCTGTCTCTACTGTGGCCTGGCGGGTCATTACATCTCCAAGTGTCCAGTAAAAGGCCAGACTCACCAGTAGCGGAGGAATTACTGGTGAGTCGAACCTCTGAACTGTCCTCTGCCCGACGCCCTCTTTGTCATGCCCGTCTGCTGTTGTCTGATGGTTCTCACACCCTCACCACCTTCATAGACTCTGGTTGTGACATTAATCTTATGGACAAGGAACTAGCCCGCCAGCTAGGCATCAGTTGTGTTCCCCTGCCTGAACCTGTTCCCGCCAACGCCCTCGACGGCCATCTCCTGGGGACTGTTTCTCACCAGACCGTCCCAGTGCGCATGCTCCTGTCTGGTAATCACCATGAGACCATCCAGTTCCACATCCTGCAGTCTCCCCGTCTTCCCCTCATCCTGGGTTACCCCTGGCTTCGGTGACACAACCCCAACATCGACTGGAGGACGGGGGTCATCTTGGGTTGGAGCCCTTCCTGCCACCAGGTGTGCCTGAAGCAAGCCTCAGCTCCTCAACCGGCCACCTGCTCCAGTTCTGCTCCAGATCTGACGGGGGTCCCAGCCGAGTACCATGACTTTGGGGAGGTTTTTAGCAAGTCTAGGGCCACCTCCTTTCCTCCTCGTCGGCCCTATGACTGCTCCATAGACTTCCTGCCTGGTTCCGCTCCTCCTAGGGGTCGCCTTTACTCCCTGTCCGCCCCTGAGAGAGGCGCCATGGAGAAATACATAAACGACTCCTTGGCTGCTGGTCTCATCCATCCCTCCTCGTCTCCTGCTGGGGCTGGGTTCTTCTTCGTGGAGAAGAAGGACAAATCTCTGCGTCCCTGCATAGATTACCAGGGGCTCAACGGCATCACGGTGAAGAATCATTACCCTCTCCCACTCATCTCCTCTGCTTTCGAGCTCCTGGAGGGGGCCACCATCTTTTCGAAGTTGGAGCTACGCAACGCCTACCACTTGGTCCGCATCAAAGAGGGAGATGAGTGGAAGACCGCCTTCAACACTCCCACGGGACATTATGAATACCTGGTGATGACCTTTGGCCTCACCAATGCCCCGGCCGTCTTCCAGACTTTGGTCAATGACGTTCTCAGAGACATGTTGAACAAGTACGTGTTCGTCTATATTGATGACATCCTCATCTTTTCACGGACCAAGGAGGAACACGTACACCACGCCCAGGCAGTTCTACATCGGCTCCTGGAGAACTCGCTCTTCGTTAAAGCTGAGAAGTGCGAGTTTCACTCCCCGTCAGTCTCCTTACTAGGATACATCGTTGGCCAAGGGAACATCAAGATGGACCCCGCCAAGGTCTCTGCTGTCACCACCTGGCCTGTTCCTGACTCCCGCAAGCAGCTCCAAAGATTCCTGGGGTCCGCCAATTTTTACCGACGGTTCATCCGTGGCTACAGTACTGTGGCCGCACCCCTCACGGCACTCACCTCCTCCAAGGTTCCGTTCCGGTGGTCTGCCGCGGCCGACGAAGCTTTTCAGACACTCAAGACACAGTTTACATCGGCCCCCATCCTCCAAGTTCCGGACTCAGAGAGACAGTTCATGGTGGAGGTGGACGCCTCCGACGTGGGGGTGGGAGCTGTTCTGTCCCAGCGGGCTGCCGGGGACCAGAAGCTCCATCCATGCGCCTTCTTCTCCCGACGCCTGACCCCTGCTGAGAGGAATTATGACATTGGCAACCGAGAACTGTTGGCGGTTAAGTTGGCGTTGGAGGAATGGCGTCACTGGTTGGAGGGAACCGAGCAGCCTTTCTTGGTTTGGACTGACCACAAGAACCTTGAATACCTCCAGTCAGCCAAGAGGCTCAACTCTCGTCAGGCCCGCTGGTCTCACTTCCTCACCCGCTTCAACTTCTCCCTCTCCTACCGACCTGGGTCGCGCAACGTGAAGCCCGATGCCCTCTCTCGACAGTTCTTGGCGAAGGAGCCTGCCTCTGGCCCCAAGGCCATCCTCCCGTCCTCGCCCAGGTTTGCCTCCCTCACCTGGGAGGTGGAGGAGAAGGTCAAGGCGGCCTTGGAGAACCAGCCGGGACCCAGCGCATGCCCTCCTGATCGCCTGTTTGTGGTTTCTGCTCTGCGGTCCGACGTCCTTCAGTGGGCCCACAGCTCTCGACTCACCTGTCATCCCGGCATTCAGCGGACCAAGGAGACGGTGCTACGGAGGTTCTGGTGGGCATCGCTGGAGGAGGACACTCGGGAGTTTGTCAACGCCTGTCCCGTTTGCAACCAGCACAAGGTCTCACACCAAGCTCCTGCGGGTCATCTGCTTCCACTGCCTTTACCCCATCGACCATGGTCCCACATCTCCCTGGACTTCGTTACCGGCCTGCCCCCATCCAGTGGTCACACCACCATCCTGACCGTGGTCGATAGATTTAGCAAGATGGCTCACTTCGTGCCCCTGCCCAAGCTTCCATCAGCCAAGGAAATTGCCGAGCTCATGTTACTCCACGTCTACAGGCTCCATTCGTCACTGCCGCAGGACGTGGACCCAAGCCAGGGCGGCCCTTCCCCGCCCCGTGGACCGTTACGCCACGGCTGCCAACCGTCAGCGCACCCAGGCCCCCACCTACCTCGCGGGCCAGAAGGTGTGGCTGTCGACCCGGGACCTTCCCTTGAGGGTGGAGTCCAAGCAGTTGGCACCCAAGTTCATCGGTCCCTTTGAGATCCAGAAGGTCATCAACCCAGCGGCTGTGAGGCTCAAGTTGCCTCGTTCCATGCGGGTCCATCCTACGTTCCACGTGTCCAGAGTAAAGCCAGTCCGGGAGAGCTCCCTGGTCCCCGCAGTCCCTCCTCCTCCACCTCCTCGTCTCATCGACGGAGGCCCCGCCTTTACGGTGCACCGCCTCCTGCGCTCCCGCCGTCGCGGGAGGGGTCTCCAATACCTGGTCGATTGGGAGGGTTACGGTCCAGAGGAGAGGTCCTGGGTTCCTGCTCGACAAATCCTGGACGCCTCCCTCATCAGGGAGTTTCACCGGCGTCATCCAGACCAGCCGTCCAAGTCCGCCACTCCTAGAGGGGTCGCCGCCCCTGAGACGCTGTCCCCTCTTCCGTCTGAGGCGCCCAGTGACGACGAGACGGAGCTTTCCTCTGATGCCATGGAGGAGGATGCGGACATGGGTGTCTCGGACGAATATTAGCCTTCCTCCGGTCCCCCTCCTCCCACCCAACTCTGCGTGGGATTGGGTTTATTTTCTTTATTGTTTTTTGTTGTTTTGGGACGTCAGGAGCCGTCCCTTGAGGGGGGTGGGGTTCTGTCACAGTCTGCCCTCTCCTCATTCTCATCCACTTCACCCCCAGTACTTTTCCACCGGTCCCTCCTTCTCCTCACCTGCCTGCCTGCCACTCCCCTCTCATCAGCCCAACTCTCCTCACCTGTTGCACTCAGTTGCCTCTGATCACCTATTAACCCGGTATATAGACTCTCCTCACCGTTCACACAGTGCCAGATTGTTCTCAGCATTCATGCAAGACTCTCCAGCGATTTTCCGACTGCCTACACGGATTCGAACCTGCCTGCCCCTGACCATTCCGTCCTGTCGTCTTCCCGGATATCACCTCAGCCTTCTGTCCCCGACCTCCTGGTTTCTGTCTGCCTCTCTCCTGGGCTGTTTGGTGTATCCCTGCAACAGCTCCTCGACTACCTGCCTGGCTTCGACTCTCCTTTCGTCTGTCCCTCGCTGGTTTGTTTGCATCGTGTGTTGGATCTCCTGGTTACCGGACCTTCCGCTACCCCGACTATGTCTCCTGCCTGCCCCTCTTCGGAACCCTCGCTCAATCCTGAGCCTCTGTGTGAGTACGGTGTACCCATTCCTGTGTTACTACTCTGTGTTACAGTATCGTAATAAAGTTCATTACCAATTGTACCTGCCTGATTCTGTGCTGCTATTGGGTCCAAGCTATACCCGTTACAGTTTAGATCTAGTAATTTAATTTAGATGAATTTAATTGATTTGATGACTGATGAATATGATTTTTTGTTGGGTATTTACTATTCGTTTTAATGTTACAATAATATTAAAGTTCTGATCTTGAGGACTGTCTTATGAAGAAAGACTGGATAGACTTGGTTTATACTCTCAAGAATTTAGGAGATTGAGAGGGGGTCTTATATAAACTTACAAAATTCTTAAGGGGTTGGACAGGCTAGATGCAGGAAGATTGCTCCCGATGTTGGGGAAGTCCAGGACAAGGGGTCACAGCTTAAGGATAAGGGGAAAATCCTTTAAAACCGAGATGAGAAGAACTTTTTTCACACAGAGAGTGGTGAATCTCTGGAACTTTCTGCCACAGAGGGTAGTCGAGGCCAGTTCATTGGCTACATTTAAGAGGGAGTTAGATGTGGCCCTTGTGGCTAAGGGGATCAGAGGGTATGGAGAGAAGGCAAGTACGGGATACTGAGTTGGATGATCAGCCATGATCATATTGAATGGCGGTGCAGGCTCGAAGGGCCGAATGGCCTACTCCTGCACCTAATTTATATGTTTCTATGTTTCTATGTTGAGAATACCACATTTTCAATTTTCAAGGCAGTCTGGGCGTTTGTTACTATTTCCGTCACAACGGGTAATTTTGTAATTAGCTTTTAGTGGTCTGAGAAACGACTACCGGAGTTTTCAACAGATCTTTATTCAAAAGTTGGATATCCAGTATACAGGTTCTCCAGTCACATCTGCCCACAACGGTGGTCAGCGCTGAACCAAGTGAAAAACCGCGCAAAACAAGCAGCCCCTCCCGAATCATGTGACCGCGGTTTCCGAACGCCAGGTTCGTTATATGCGTGCGCTTGCAGGCGCCGCTACAAGCTACTTAATTAGGTAATTAACTAATTATATACTTTAATTTCAGGCCATCCAAGTAAGGATGCTTGTTTCCAGAATGCTTCAATCTATAATAACTGAACATTTCACTCAGTTCTTTTAATTTTTAATAAAGTTATGGGCTTTTGACTGTCCTCGATCACAGCTTTTGTGTTAAGTCAATGGAAAAGCAATAGGGGACAAGATGCTAATTTCCGAATATGAAAACGGACATAACTTTTTTAATACTTAAAATATGAAAGTGAATTAGGTGTCAAATTAAAGTCCTTTTAAAACTTTATATGATGGAATAAATGACAGGCTCGGTTTTTTTAAATCTTAAAATGTTGTAACATTCCTAATCTTTTTTTAATATTTTTTTTAATCAAAAATATTTATTCAAATATGAAAATAGTATTTACAATACAGTAAAACAAAACACCAGCATAATACAAGACAAACAAATATGCTAAGCAAGTGCTAAACAACTATATTGCAATCCTTGTCCAGGATACATTCAACCGTCAACTGTCAAACACCAACTGCCAACCGTCAAACACCAACCGCCAAGTGTCAACTGTAAACCGCCAACTGTCAAAAGCCCGCGCGCCAACCCTGTCACGTGACAGACCCGGCCTCTGACGAGGGTTTTCTAATACACAGGTAGACAAAAAAGCTGGAGAAACTCAGCGGGTGCAGCAGCATCTATGGAGCGAAGGAAAAAGGCGACGTTTCGGGCCGAAACCCTTCTTCAGACACTAATTTCTCTAATACACAGTTTAGCCAATAGGTCCCGCTACAGAGACGTTTCGGGTCGAGATCCTATTTCAGACTGAGAATCATGGCAGATGGAGTCCAGAGAAATGGACACGGGCCGCGGAACCGGGGGCTGCAGCTGCTGTGCTGTGAACAACCTGGTCGTGGGTGTTGGAGAGCCGAGGATGATGGAGGGATGGAAGCAGAAGCAGCGGCGGGGGGCAGATGTGGACGGGGATCTGGGGCTGGCGAGTGTTTGCCGGGCTGGCGAGTCGCTCGCTGCAGCTCCGGCCATGGAGCAGCCTCAGTGCAAGAGTCCCGGGCCGTCTGAGGCCTTGTGCCGCTGCCGTGAGAGCCTCTGCGCCCAATTCGCCCTGGTGACCGGCATAGACCAGGCTGTGGCTCGGTTCATCCTGGAGGACAACCAGTGGCTGCTGGAAGTAGGTACCAAACACTGGATAGAAGCGGTGGAAGATAGTGGCCCCCTTTATCCTCCACCCCTTCCCCACACCCATCCCCGACCCACCCTCACCCCCTCTTGCTCGCTGGGAACCCTTCAAATGGGGGTGCCCCCCCCCCACCCCTCCCTCACCCATCCCCCACCCCCTCTCCCCTCCTCCCATCCCCCACCCTCCCCTACACAGCCCTCCCTCTCCCTTCCACCCCCTCCTCAGGGAGTGTCAGCATCAATCTACCCCCCCCCCCCCCCGCCGGTTCCCCAGGGAGTGTCCGGGGCCCGACGCCCAAGCCGGTAATTTGTACACCCCGGGGGGGGGGGATGTTCCCGGTGTTGGAGGAGTCCAGAACCAGGGGCCACAGTTTAAGAATAAGGAGTAACCCATTTAGAACGGAGACGAGGAAACACTTTTTCTCACAGAGAGTGGTGAGTCTGTGGAATTCTCTGCCTCAGTGGGCGGTGGAGGCCGGTTCTCTGGATACTTTCAAGAGAGAGTCAGATAGAGCTCTTAAAAATAGCGGAGTCAGGGGATATGGGGAGAAGGCAGGAACGGGGTACTGATTGGGGATGATCAGCCATGATCACATTGAATGGCGGTGCTGGCTCGAAGGGCTGAATGGCCTCCTCCTGCACCTATTGTCTAGAATATTCCCAAACAGAAGTGTACAACAGTTGTCGTTTGTCCACGCTCTCCGTCAGTGTCAGCTTTTGCTAATCTATCAACCAATTCCTCTCACCCTCTTTCTTTCGCTCCGTTGTTTATTTACATTCATGATCCTCATCTCAGAATCCACAACCTCACACTGAATCCGAGTCATAGAGTCACACAGCACAGAAACAGGCCCTTCGGCCCAACTTGCCCCTGCCTGCCCATCTCCACTGGTCCCGTTTGCCTGTGTTCGCCCCATGTCCCGCTAAACATTTCCAATCCATGTATCTGTCCAAATATATTTTACATGTTGTTATAGTACCTGCTTCAGGGACCTCCTCCGGCAGCTTGTTCCATACACCCACCTGTGTGGAAAAGTTGTCTCTCAGATTCCCATTAAATCTTTAAATTGAAACAACGGATTCAGGACAGGGAGCTGTGGCTCTGAGGGCGCTCAGCCTTTCCACTTCAACCAAGCGAAAGACAAATGCAAGCGAAAGGAATATGAGAGCGAGGCATGCGTATATATTTGTGTGTGTATATAGTTATGTGTGTGTGTGGATATGTTTGTGCGACTGTGTGTGTGCGTATATATATATATGTATTTACTTGTGTTTCTATAAATGTGTGTGCATACACGTGGGTGTATATATATATATATATATGCGTGTGTGTGTGTATATATATATATGTGTGTGTATATATATATGTGTGTGTGCATATATGTGTGTGTGTATAAATGTGTGTGTGTATGTATATTTATATGTATTTGTGTACGTATGTGTGCATATATATTCGTGTGCGTGTGTATACACACACGGGAGCACCTCAAGGCTGCGTGCTCAGCCCCCTGCTGTACTCACTCTATACTCATGAATGCATAGCCGGACATAGTGCAAACTCCATCATCAAGTTCGTCGACGACACTACTGTTGTGGGACGAATCACTGATGGGGACGAGTCAGAGTATAGAATTGAGATCGACCTATTGACCAAATGGTGCCAGCACAATAACCTGGCCCTCAACACCAGCAAAACCATGGAACTGATTGTGGACTTTGGAAGGGGTAGGATAGGGACCCACAATCCCGTTTATATGGTGGAAAGAGTCAAGAAATTCCTGGGCGTGCATATTTCTGAAGATCTTTCCTGGTCCCAGCACACTGATGCAATTGTAAAGAAAGCACATCAGCACCTCTACTTCCTGAGAAGATTACGAAGAGTCGGTTTGTCAAGGAGGACTCTCTCGAACTTATAATGGTGCACAGTAGAGAGCATGCTGACCGGTTGCATTGTGGCTTGGTTCGGCAACTTCAGCGTCCAGGAGCGGAAAAGACTACAGAAAGTTGTGACCACTGCCCAGTACATCATCGGCTCTGACCTCCCCACCATCGAAGGGATCTATCGCAGTTGCTGCCTCAAAAAGGCTGGCAGCATCATCAAGGACCCACACCATCCTGGCCACACACTCACCTCTCCACTGCCATCAGCTAGAAGGTACAGGAGCCTGAAATCTGGTACATCCAGGTTCATGAACAGCTGCTTCCCCACAGCCACCAGGCTATTAAACTCAACTGAAACAAACTCTTAACTATAACAGCCTATTGCACTTTATCTGTTTATTTATGTGTATATATATGGTCTATGCTATGTAGACACACTGAACTGTTCTGTATTTATGCTTACTATATTCTGTTGTGCTGCAGAATGCAAGAATTTCATTGTCCTATCTGGGAGACATGACAACAAACTCTCTTGACTTGACTATATATGTATATATGTGAGTGTGTGTATATATATGTGTGTGTGTTCCCCGGGGAGGGGGACCAGTGGCTGAGGATACAGCCACGGATGGAAGCTGGCAGAGAGCACAGTTGCAGAGTGGAGGATGCAGCTTCACCTCGCTGTTGTTACCATCAGTGTGTGGAGAGGGAACACACACGAGGTGTCCACGGGGACTCTGGAGACCGTCCGTGAATGCTGGTCGCCGCGGGAGGTCGAGTGTTTGTTGATAAAGTTGGCGTCATATTAATTTGATGAACTGTCAACATAGGCAGCCTTTGATTGTGTTAATATTGTATCTTTATTTTTAGTTTTTGAATAAAAGTATTTGTGTAATAAAAAATCAAAATATATAACAAAACCCACCAACCCGTGCGCGCGCGCGTGATTACCACCTTAAATAACCCCAGGGGCACCCGTGACCACCACCTCTGGTCACCAGGACATGAAGGGCCGAATGGCCTAGTCCTGCACCTGTTGTCTATTGTCTATCCAGAGCCGAAGGTTATGTACAGTGCGTGGCTCACCACCAGGGGACGCCACAAGAGCTTTGTTGAGACTCGTGTAGTTGGGACATGTTGGTTGGTGTGGGCAAGTAGGGCCGAAGGGCCTGTTTCCACACTGTATCACTCTGTGACTAGTGTAGATGGGACATTGTTGGCCGGTGTGGGCAAGTAGGGCCGAAGGGCCTGTTTCCACGCCGTATCACTCTGTAACTAGAGTAGCTGGGACATTGTTGGCCGGTGTGGGCAAGTTGGGCCGAATGGCCTGTTTCCACACTGTATCACTCTGTGACTAGTGTAGCTGGGACATGTTGGCCGGTGTGGGCACGTTGGGCCGAAGGGCCTGTTTCCACACTGTATCACTCTGTGACTAGTGTAGCTGGGACATGTTGGCCGGTGTGGGCAAGTTGGGCCGAAGGGCCTGTTTCCGCACTGTATCACTCTATGACTAGTGTAGATGGGGCAAGTTGGGCTGAAGGGCCTGTTTCCACACTGTATCACACTAGTACTCTATGCGCCGCAGAAAGCATTTTATCTGTAGGAAGGAACTGCAGATGCAGGTTTACACTGAAGAAGGACACAGAATGCTGGAGTAACTCAGCGGGACAGGCAGCATCTATGGAGAGGAGGAATGGGTGACAGTTGAGAACTGTGCACACAGCCCAGACCATCGCGCAAACCAACCTCCCCTTCCATTGACTCTTGGTCATAGAGTGATACAGTATGGAAACAGTCCCTTCGGCCCAACTTGCCCACACCGGCCAACATGTCCCATCTACACTAGTCCCATTTGCCTGCGCTTGGTCCATATCCCTCCAAATATGTCCTATCCATGTACCTGTCTAAATGTTGCATAAACGATTGGATAGTCCCAGCCTCAACTACCTCCTCTGGCAGCTTGTTCCATACACCCACCACCCTCTGTGTGAAAAAGTTGCCCCTCAGATATCTTTTCCCCTTCACCTTGAACCTATGTCCTCTGGTCCTCGATTCCCCTACCCTGGGCAAGAGACTCTATGCATCTACCCGATCTATTCCTCTCGTGATTTTGTACACATCTACACTTCATGCTGCCTCGGCAAGGCCACATTTACATTCCCCCTGCATTTATTTCCGCGCTCACTGGGGTTTGTTTCACGACGCGGAATTTGGGGATTAAATGGGAGCCGTTCGTTCAGCGCCGACCTGTTGTCCACCGGGTTTCTGCCCCACAGCCCCTGAGCCCCGCTCCTGACGCCGGTCCCGGGACCCGACCCTTTTACACACCCGGAGCGGAACCGGAGCAGATTCTCAGCCAGTTGTCATCGCAAGGCTCGAAGAAAGGATAAAGTTTCTCCGTGAATTTATTCCCAGTGAAGGTGTGGAGAATGGACTTGGTGTCCGCGTCGTAAAATGAAACTGTCCCGGACTCGTAACTGAGATAAACTCCCACCCTCCTGGGGATGGGACGGGCGGGGAGACAGGATAGAGGGGATGTGAATGCATCCCACAGCTCGATGCTCCAGACTCCAGTCTCCGGGCTCAGTGTGATCCACCTCTTCCTCTCCACAGACTCTGCGGCGACTCCCAGTCTCCAGTCCCGACTCCCCGCCACCTCCACCTCCCAGTAATGTCTCCCCGATGTGAATCCCTCCGATCCCAGCACACACGCCCAGTGTGTAAACCTCTTCCAGGTGTCAGGGAGACGCCTCACGGTCCCGGTCCATCTCACCCTCTTCCGATCCTCAGACACCTCGAGCTCCGGATGCGCTGTTTCCACATCCAGGGTGACGGAGACTGGGGGGAGAAGCAGAGAATCAGAGAGTCCCCGGGGGTCGGGGGGAGACTCGGGCAGCGCGGCCCCGGGACCGGGGGAGAGGCCGCTCGGCCTCAGGCACAGGCGGGCGGACAACTGGACGATATCCCGGCGTTTTCCCACCCACCAACATCCCATGGACTAAAACATGTTTCACGGAGTTTCCTAATTGGGGTGGAAGTGGACGGGAAGCGGGTGAACGGTGAGAAATAAAAACAAACAGCTGGAGGATGTCCGTGGGTCAGGCAACACATGTGTAAGGAAATGACAGAACACGTCTAGGGTCTGGACATTTCTTCATTCTCATTCTTCCCTCTGCTCCCTCCGTAGAAAGAGACAGGGGAAGGGGTACAGCAAAATACTTTACTCTGTTCATCTATGAGTGTGTGAGTGTGTGTGTCTGTGAGTAAGAGAGTGTGAGTGTGTATTAGAATGTGTGTGGGTATGTTGTGTGTGTGTGTGTGTGTGTGTGAGTGTGTCAGAGTGTGTGTCAGAGTGTGTGTGGGTGAGTGAGTGAGTGTGTCTGTGTGTGTCTGTGTGTGTGTGTCTGTGTGAGTGTGTGTGTGTGTGTGTGTGTGTGCGCGTGTGTGTGAGTGTGTCTGTGAGTGTGTATGAGCATGGGCGTGAGTGTGAGTGAGTTTGTCGGTGACCTTGTGTGTGAGAGAGTGTGTGGGTGTATAAGAGTGTGAGTGTTTATAGATACACACAAACATACACATATTTACCAGGCAAAACTGGTAATGCTCTCTCAGTGTGTGTATAAATTGGGCAGAGCAGCATCTGTGTAGAGGTGAGGGGAGGTGGTGGAGCAAGACAGGTGGTTTCAGGTGAGGGGGGGGGGGGGGTGGAGCAAGACAGGTGGGTTCAGGTGAGGGGGGGTGGAGCAAGACAGGTGGGTTCAGGTGAGGGGAGGGGGTGGAGCAAGACAGGTAGGTTCAGGTGAGGGGGGGTGGAGCAAGACAGGTGGGTTCAGGTGAGGGGGGGTGGAGCAGGACAGGTGGGTTCAGGTGAGGGGAACCGGTGGAGCAAGACAGGTAGGTTCAGGTGAGGGGGGGTGGAGCAAGACAGGTGGGTTCAGGTGAGGGGGGGTGGAGCAAGACAGGTGGGTTCAGGTGAGGGGGGGTGGAGCAAGACAGGTGGGTTCAGGTGAGGGGGGGTGGAGCAGGACAGGTGGGTTTAGGTGAGGGGGGGGGGGGGTGATTGGTAGAACGACCAGGTGTGGGAGAGAAGGGTGGAGACAGGAACCGAGGCTGGAGGTGATGAGCTGAAGACAAAGGGATGAGAATGATGGATCTGATAAGAATTGAAGTTGGGGCGAGAAACGTAGAACCAGAGGGAGGTTGGAGCGCATTGGATCCAAGAAGAGATAGCGAATTGGATAGAACATTGGCTTCATGGAGGGAAGCTGAGGGCGATGAGGGAAGGTTGTTTTCCGGACTGGAGGCCTGTCACTAGTGGTGAGCCTCACGGTTCTGTGCTTATATCAATGATCTGGGTGAGAATGTACATGGCATGATTAGCAAGTTTGTAGATGACACAAAAGTGGGTGGTATTGTGGATAGTGAAGATGGCCGTCAAAAATTGCAGCAGGATCTTGATTGGTTGGGCAGATGGGCTGAGGAATGATTGATGGTATTTAATACAGGATTAAATACAAACTTAATGTAGGAGTTCAGTTACATAGTTCCTTGAAAGTGGTGTCACGGGTAGATAGTGTGGTCATAAAGTGTTTCAGCACATTGGCCTTCATCAGTCACAGTATTGAGTATAGAAGTTGGGAGGTCACGCTGCGGATATATAAGACGTTGGTGATGCCACATTTGGATAGTTGTGTTCAGTTCTGGGCACCATGTTAGAGGAAATACGTTGTCAAGCTGTAAAGAGTACAGATAAGATTGACGAGGATGTTGCCAGGACTCGAGGGCCTGAGCTATAGGGAGAGGTTGAGCAGGCTAGGACTTTATTCCTCATAGCGCAGGAGGATGAGGGGTGATCGTATAGAGGTGTGCAGTATTGTGAGAGGAATAGATCGAGTAAACGCACAGAGTCTCGTCCCCAGAGTAGGGGAATCAACAACGATAGGATTAAATAAAGGGATAAGGGGGGGGGGGGAGATTCAATAGGAACCTGAGAGGGAACTCTTTTACACAAAGGGTGATGGGATTATGGAACGAGCTGTCGGAAGAGGTAGTTGAGGCAGAAGTGTATAAAATTATGACAGGCATAGAACGGGTGGACAGTCAGAATCTTTTTCCCAGGGTCAAAATAATCAAAGACTCGAGGACATAACTTTAAGGTGAGAGGGGCAAAGGTTAAAGGATGTGTGTGGGGCAAGTTGTTTTTCACAGTGTGGGGAGTACCTGGGATGTAGTGGTGGAGGCAGATACCATAGTGGCATTTTAGACAGACACCGGGATATACAGGGAATGGAGGGATATGGAACATGTGCAGGCAGATAAGAGCTGGTCTTCGCACCCTGTTTTGCACAAACATTGTGGGCCGAATGGCCTGTTCTTGTGCTGTACAGTTCTACGTTATATTGAACCATTCATGATCTGTGCTTTAGCTGACATAACACACACCAGAGAGTTTTATTGAATTGTACATCAGCCTGTACTTACCACAATCTCGTTCCACATCCTCGTATCCTGCACAAAACAGAAATATTTCACATTTACACTGCAAATAAAATTGGAAATATAATAATGACAACGGGAAGCAAGGAACAAAGAGAGGGGGGCACAGTGACGCAGCTCTTCACAGCTCCAGGGACCTGGGTTCAATCTTGAATTTCATCAGCTAGATACCAAATTGTACAGCAGAACCAAGAAGGTCATAATCTCTGGATTGCTACTTGAGCCGAGAGCAAATTGGCACAGAGTTGAGAGGATTAGAGAGTTGTTCGCATGGATCAAAGAATGACGTGAAAGATGTGGATTTGAATCTGTGAGACGTTGGCCCCAGCATTAGGGAAGGAGGGAACTGTTCCGACGGACCAGACTCCACTTGAACCCGGCTGGGACCACACTCCACCTGAACCCGGCTGGGACCAGACTCCACTTGTACCCGGCTGGGACCACACTCCACCTGAACCCGGCTGGGACCAGACTCCACTTGTACCCGGCTGGGACCAGACTCCACCTGAACCCGGCTGGGACCAGACTCCACTTGAACCCGGCTGGGACCAGACTCCACTTGAACCCGGCTGGGACCAGACTCCACTTGAACCCGGCTGGGACCAGACTCCACTTGAACCCGGCTGGGACCAGACTGCAGTCAAACTGTATACATCACTACATGATATCTGTTATACAAGAGCAATAATACCCATTGTAGAATAAATGGCCTGGTGCTGGATTTTGATCACAAGTTACTACATTAGTCACATCCAATATGAACGTGCAGCATTTTATAAAATAATCTGTTCTGACAATATTGGTACAAAGAGATTAGCGAGTGGCCAATCTAATGAACAGTGAACTGTTTCATTATGTACAGGCATAATAATATTCAGCTGTTCCACACAGATTACCCAATGTGTACAGTCTTACTGAATAAGCAAAACATATATATTTAAACCAATGGTATCTTACAGCTTTTTTATGTCCTTTCAGTTTTAATTGAACAGGAAAAACTCTCATTCACGTCACTTCCAAGATAATGAAGTCAACAGTGAAAATAAAATAACCCACTCCTAAAGCAATTATCTAGAATGTTTCATAAAGAGGAGACATTTATAGAATTCAAATTTTATTATTTTTCTTCATAAATCATGTAGCTACTCTCTCACTATGTCAGTTGTACAGAGCCCTGGTGACACCACAGCTGGAGTATTGTGTGCAGTTTTGGTCTCCAAATTTGAGGAAGGACATTCTTGCTATTGAGGGAGTGCAGCGTAGGTTCACCAGGTTAGTCCCGGGATGGCGGGACTGTCATATGCTGAGAGAATGGAGCGGCTGGGCTTGTATTCACTGGAATTTAGAAGGATGAGAGGGGTTCTTATTGAAACATTATAATAAGGGATTGGACACGCTAGAGGCAGAAAACATGTTCCCGATGTTGCGGGAGTCCAGAACCAAGGGCCACAGTTTAAGAATAAGGGGTCGGCCATTTAGAACGGAGATGAGGAAAAACGTTTTCACCCAGAGAGTTGTGAATGTGGAATTCTCTGCCACGGAAGGCAGTGGAGGCCAATTCTCTGGATGCTTTCAAGAGAGAGTTAGATAGAGCTCTTAATGAGAGCGGAGTCAGGGGATATGGGGAGAAGGCAGGAACAGGGCACTGATTGTGGATGATCAGCCATGATCACATTGAATGGCGGTGCTGGCTCGAAGGGCCGAATAGCCTACTCCTGTACCTATTGTCTATAACTAGGGCTGTAGATAGAGCTTCAAACCAAATAGTGGGGTGTGGAGAGTAACAAATTGGAAGTGTAAGGGTGGAGTTAAAGGGAAAGACAGTGCAGAAAAGCTACAGAAGTCTCCAGGAATAACAGGACGGAAAGTTAAAGAAGGGATAAGAGAGTAAGGTCAGGTAACTTTGGGATTGGTTTGAGATGAGGGGAGGTGAATACAGAATTAAAGGTGTTGTATTTCAATGTGTGCAGGATAAGAAATAAAGTGGATGAGCTTGTAGCACAGTTACAGATTGGTAGGCATGATGTTGTGGGAATTACAGAGATGTGGCTGCAAGGGGATTGGAGCTGGGAGCTGAATATTCAGGGTTATACGTCCTATGGGAAAGACAGACAGACAAGTGGGCAAGGCGGGTGAGGCAGCTCTGTTGGTAAGGAATGAAATTCAGTCCCTTGCGATGGGTGGCATGGGATCAGTAGATGTAGACTCATTATGGATAGAGTTGAGTAATTATAAGGGTAAAAAGACTCTAATGGGAGATATCTACTGACCCCCAAACAGTAACCAGGATATAGGGTACAAGTTACATCAGAATATACAATTGGCATGTAAGAAAGGCATTACTACGGTGGTGATGGGCGATTTCAATATGCAGGAAGGTTGATACTTGACCCCAAGAAAGGTAATTTCTAGAATGCCTCCGAGATGGATTCTTACAGCAGCTTGTGGTGAAGCCCACCATCAAAAAATGAAACTCTGGATTTAGTGTTGTGTAATAAACCGGATTTGACAAGGGAACTCGAGGTAATGGAACCACTAGGAGGTAGCGATCACAATATGATAAGATTCATCCTGCAATTTGAGAGCGAGAAGGTGAAATCAGATGTGTCGGTATTGCAGTTGGGCAAAGGGGACTATGGAGGCATGAGGGAGAAGCTGGCCAAAGTTGAATGGAAAAGGACCCGAGCAGGGATGTAAGTTGAACAGTAATGGCTGGAATTTCAGGGAATTATCTGGAAGATGCAGGATCTTTTCATTCCAAAGAAGAAGAAAAATTCCAGGGGGAGAATGAGGTGACTGTGGCTGACAAGGGAAGTGAAGGAATGTATAAAACTACAAGAGAAGGTGTATAACATTGCAAAGATTAGTGGGAAGCCAGAGGATTGGGAAGCTTTTAAAGAACAACAGAATGTAACTAAAATGTCAATACAATGAGGAAAGATGAAATAGGAAGGTAAGTTAGACACTAATATAAAAGAGGATAGCAAGAGTTTCTTCAGTTATACAAACAGTGAGAAAGATGTAAGAGTGTGTGTTGGACAGCTAGAAAACGATGCAGGAGACGTGATAATGGAGAATAAAGAAATGACAGAGGAGTTAAAGAACTTTCTGCAACAGTCTTCACAGTGGAATACATCAGCAATGTGCCTGAAATACAAGAGAGTCAGGAAGTGGAAGTTAGTGCAGTGGCTATTACTAAGCTGGAGGTGTTTGGGAAGCTGAAAGGGCAGAAGGTGGATAAGTCACCTGGACTGGATAGACTGTACCCCAGGGTTCTGAAAGAGGTAGCTTTAGAGATTGTGGAGGCATTAATACATAGATAGATAATACATAGCATCTGTGATATTTCAGGAATCACTAGAGTCGGGAGTGGTTCTCCAGATAATTGGAAATTTGCCAATATTACCCCACTGTACAAGAAGGGAACAAAGCAGAATATTGGGAACTATAGGCCGGTTAGTCTGACTACGGTGGTTGGTAAGATTTTAGAGTCCATTATAAAGGCTGAGTTTACGGAGAACTTGGTTCATGATAAAATAGGTCAAAGTCAGCACTGCTTTGTGAAGGGGAGGTCTTGTCTGACGAATCTGCAGGAATACTTTGTAGAAGTAAACAGCAGGACAGACAAAGGAGAGTTTGTGGATGTTATTTATCTAGATTTTCAGAAAGCCTTTGATAAGGTGCCACACGTGAAGCTGCTCAGGAAGATGAGAGCCAATGGTATCAAAGGGCAGATACCAACATGGATAGCAGGTTGGCTGGATGGCAGAAGGCAAAGAGTGGCAATAAAGGGGGTATTTCTGGTTGGTTGCCAGTGACTAGCAGAGTTCCACAGGGGTCGGTGCTGGGGCCGATACTCTTCACGTTGTGTATTACTGATTTGGATGAGGGGATTGAAGGCTTTGTGGCCTAGTTTGTGGATGATACGGTAATAGGTGGAGGGGCAGGTAGTGTAGAGAAAGTAGATACTCTGCAGAAGAACCTGGACAGGTTGGGAGAGTGGGCAGAGAAGTGGCAGATGCAATGTGGTGTAGCAAAGTGTGGAGTCATGCATTTTGGTAGCAGGAATAAAGACGCAGACTATTTTCTAAATGGGGAGAGAATCCAGAAATGGGAGGTGCAAAGCAAGTTGGGAGCTGGTGCAGGATTCCCTCAAAGTTACTCTGCAAGTCAAATCGGTAGTGAAGAAAGCAAAAGCAATGCTAACATTTATCTCAAGAGAGCTAGAATACAACATTAGGGATGTGATGCTGAGGGTCTATAAGGCACTGGACAGGCTGCATTTGGAGCAATTCTGGGCACCATATCTGAGGGAGGATGTGCTGGATCTGGAGAGGGTCCAGAGGAGGTTTACAAGAATGATCCCAGGAATGAGTGGGTTAACCTATGATGAGCGTTTGTCGGCACTGGGCCTGTACTCGCTGGAGTTTAGAAGAATGAGGGGGGACCTCATTGAAACGTACAGAATAGTGAAAGGCCTGGATAGAGTGGATGTGGAGAGGATGTTTCCACTAGTGGGAGATTCTAGGATAGACACAAAAAGCTGAAGTAACTCAGTGGACAGGCTGCATCTCTGGAAAAAAGGAATGGGTTCATTCTCTCCAGAGATGCTGCCTGTCCCGCTGAGTAACTCCAGCTTTTTGTGTCTATCCGTGGTCTGACGGATATGTTCCTGTACTGTTCCATGTTCTATGTTTTGTTTTGTGTGTAGTCACTCTGCCTGGATTCACCACGTTCTCTGATAACATGATTCAGATAACAAAACCATTCTCTGTGTTAAAACATCACTACTCAGATCTCTGCAAACATCGCCCTCTCACCTCATCACCTCTTACTTTTGATACCTAACGCAGGAAATAAGGTGTTGACCTATCCTATCATTGCTTCTCATAATCAGACAGTTTGGGCCGAATGGCCCGTTCCTCTGCTGTCTCCGAAATATCTTACCTTCCATAGAGAGAAACAGCTGCAGTTCTGAAAAAACAAGAAGCAGGAACATGACAGTGAGTGAGGCCGGCAGCAGGTTCCACGTTGTGCATAAACAGTGTACAATTCACACGGTGCCCTCTGGATTGAGATACTGAGCTGGGAGGTGGGGCACAAGGACCCCACATTCACCAGAGCTAGAGGAGATGGTGATGAAGATAAACTCTACCTGCAACTGTCCGCAAGGACACTGCACACCGAGACTTCCTCCAATAACCTTCCCCATGTGCCGAGGCTTGCTCTTCCTCCACCCTTTAGGCAGTGAATCCCACAGCCTTCACATGGGTTGTGTGAAAGGGATTTCCCTACTTCCTTTCTGCACCATCTGCTGTGGCTCATTGAGGTTTTCTCCTCTCGCCTCGTTCTCAATGTTGAGGTTCAACAACTCGAGTCGTAACTCCAGCTGTCCCTGTGGTGCAGAGCTGAGGAAACCACCAGAGGAGCCTTCAGTTGGCCCAGTCGTAAACCTGTGGGTTTTGTCACACCGATGTGGAATACACAACAGTGCCATTTGGGCTCTCACGCTAATGTTTATACTTGATCAGCCCTTTCTCAAACAACAAGACCTGGTCGTTGCTCGGAGAGAGGTTGTCTCTTCTGACCATGACCGGCCATTGTACTTCAAAGACACCTCCATGATTCAAGATAGACACAGAATGCTGGAGTAAATGCGGGACCGGCAGCATCTCTGGAGAGAAGGAATGGCTGACGTTTCGGGTCATAGAAACATAGCAAATTAGGTGCAGGAATAGGATATTCGGCCCTTTGAGCCAGCACTGCCATTCAATATGATCATGGCTGATCATCTAACATCTGTACGCAGTTCCAGCTTTTTCCCCATATCCCTTAACTCCTTTAGCCCTAATAGCTAAATCCGACTGTCTTGAAAATACCCAATGAATTGGCCTCCACTGCCTTCTGTGGGAGAGAATTACACAGATTCACAACTCTCCGGGTAAATTATTTTCCTCATTTCAGTTCTAAATGGCCCACCCCTTATTCTTAAACTGTGACGCCTGGTTCTGGACACCCCCAACATCGAGAAAAAAATGCCTGCATCTAGCCTGTCCAATCTTTTAAGAATGTTATATGTTTCGATAAGATCACCTCCCATCCTACTAAATTCCAGTGAATACAAGCCCATCATTTATTCATGTGTGTATATATTTATATTATGGTCTATGGACACATTGATCTGTTTTGCAGTAAATGCCTACTATGTTCTGTTGTGCTGAAGCAAAGCAAGAATTTCATTGTCCTATCAGGGACACATGACAATAAACTCACTTGAACTTGAACAGTCAACCCATTCTGTCATCATACATCAGTCCCGCCATCCCGGGAATTAATCTGGTGAACCTACGCTGCACTCTCACAATAGGAATAATGTCCTTCCTCAAATTTGGAGACCAAAACTGCACACAATACTCCAGGTGTGGTCTCACCAGGGCCCTGTACAACAACAGTAGGATCTCCTTGCTCCTAAACTCAAATCCTCTTGCAATGAAGGGCAAGATGCAATTAATTTTCTTCACTGCCTGCTGTGCCTGCATGCTTACTTTCAGTGACTGATGTACAAGCACATCCAGGTCTCGTTGCACCTCCCCTTTTTTTTATAATCTGACATCATACTGACAATAATCTGCCTTCCTGTTATTGCCACCAAAGTGAATAACCTCACATTTATCCACATTGTACTGCATCTGCCATGCGTCTGCCCACTCACACAACCTATCCAAGTCACCCTGCACCCTCATATCATCCTCATCGCAGCTCGCACTGCCACCCAGCTTTGTGTCATCTGTAAACTTGGAGATGTCACATTTAATTCCCTCGTCTAAATCATTTATATACATTGTAAATAACTGGGGTCCCAGCACCGAGCCTTGCGGCACCCCATTAGTCAGTGCCTGCCATTCTGAAAATAACCCATTAATTCCTACTCTTTACTTCCTGTCTTACTTATCAGTTCTCTATCCATGTCAATACTCTACCCCCAATACCATGTGCTCTAATTTTGCACAAATCTCTTGTGTGGGATCTTGTCAAAAGCTTTGTGAAAGTCCAGATACACCACATCTACTGGCTCTCCCTTATCCATTCTACTTGTTACATCCTCAAAAAATACCAGAAGATTAGTCAAGCATGATTTCCCCTTCATAAATCCATGCTGACTTTGACTGATCCAGTCACTGCTTTCCAAAAGCGTTGCTATAACATCTTTAACAATCGACTCCAGCATCTTCCCCACTACCGATGTAAGGCTAACTGGGCTATAATTCCCCATTTTCACTCTCCCTCCTTTCTTAAAAAGTGGCTCCCCTCCAGTCCACCGGAACTGATCCAGATTTGAGCGAACATTGGAGACCCTTCTTCCAACTGCGAGTCAGGGGAGAAGGAAATGAGAGATAAGGAAGGGTGGGGTGTGAAAACGAGAGATAAAATGAGATGCAGTTCAAGGAAAATGTAGAATAGACAATAGACAATGACAATAGGTGCAGTAGTAGGCCATTTGGCCCTTCGAGCCTGCACCGCCATTCAATATGATCATGGCTGATCATACCCAATCATTACCCCGTTCCTGCATTCTCCCCAAATCCCCCGACTCCGCTATCTTGAAGAGGCCTAACTAGCTCTCTCTTGAAAGTATCCAGAGAACCGGCCTCCACTGCCCTCTGAGGCAGAGAATTCCACAGACTCACCACTCTCTGTGAGAAAAAGTGTTTCATCGTCTCCATTCTAAATGGCCGACGCCTTATTCTTAAACTGTGGCCCCTGGTTCGGGACTCCCCCAACATCGGGAACATGTTTCCTGCCTCCAGTGTGTCCAAATCCTTAACAATCTTATATGTTTCAATGAGATACCCTCTCATCCTTCTAAACCCCAGAGTGTACAAGCCCAGCCGCTCCATTCTCTCAGCATATGACAGTCGCGCCATCCCGGGAATTAACCTGGTGAACCTACGCTGCACTACCTCACTAGCAAGAATGTCCTTCCTCAAATTAAGGGACCAAAACTGCACACAATACGCCAAGTGTGGTCTCACTAGGGCCCTGTACAACTGCAGAAAGACCTCTTTGCTCCTATACTCGACTCCTCTTGTTATATAGGCCAACATGTCATTCGTTTTCTTCACTGCCTGCTGTACCTGCATGCTTACTTTCAGGGACTGATGAACAAGGACCCCCAGATCCTGTTGTACTTCCCCTTTTCCCAACTTGACACAATTCAGATAATAATCTGCCTTCCTGTTTTTGCTACCAAAGTGGATAACCTCACATTTATCCACATTAAACTGCATCTGCCATGCATCTGCCCACTCCCCCAACCTGTCCGAGTCACCCTGCATTCTCATAGCATCCTCCTCACAGTTTACACTGCCACCCAGCTTTGTGTCATCTGCAAATTTGCTAATGTTACTTTGAATCCCTTCATCCAAATCATTGATGTATATTGTAAACAGCTGCAGTCCCAGCACCGAGCCTTGTGGTACCCCACTGGTCACTGCTGGCCCCAGCGCCGAGCCTTGCGGTACCCCACTAATCACTGCCTGCCATTCTGAAAGGGACCCGTTAATCCCTACTCTTTGTTTCCTGTCTACCAATTTTCTATCCATGTCAGCACTCTACCCCCAATACCATGTGCCTTAATTTTGCCCACTAATCCCCAATATGGGACATTATCAAATGCTTTCTGAAAGTCTAGGTACACTACATCCACTGGCTCTCCCTTGTCCATTTTCCTAGTTACATCCTCAAAATTTTTCCAGAAGGTTAATCACGCATGATTTCCGCTTTGTTAATCCATGCTGACTCGGACCGATCGTGTTACTGCTATCCAAATGTGCGGCTATTTCATCTTTTATAATTCACTCCAGCTTCTTCCCCACCACCGATGTCAGGCTAATGTCCTTAATTCCCTGTTTTCTCTCTCCCGCCTTTCTTAAAAAGTGGGATAACATCAGCTACCCTCTAATCCACAGGAACAGATCCTGAGCCTATAGAACATTGGAAAATTGTCACCAATGCATCCACGATTTCTAGAGCCACTTCCTTAAGTACCCTGGGATGCAGACCATCAGGCCCTGGGGATTTATCAGCCTTCAGTCCCATCAGTCTATCCAACACCATTTCCTGCCTAATGTGGATTTCCTTCAGTTCCTCCGTCACCCCAGATCCTCTGGCCACTACTATATCAGATAATTGTTAACCAGGAAAATGTGACAACGAACCATACGGAGATAAGGTTTAATCAGGGGGACAGTCAGACTGGTTGGAGAACTCGGAAGGTGGGGGGGGGGGGGGGGGGGGGGGAAGGTGGGGGGGGCCTGATGGTCTGCATCCCAGGGTACCTGGCCAATCGATCCAGATTCTGCAATTGTTCACAACCATCTTCAAAATTACTGTGTATCATCAGCAAACTTGTAAATCTTGTCCTGTATGTTCTCATCTCATTGATGTAGATGACAAACAGTAACGGGCCCAGCACCGAACCCTGAGGCACACCACTAGTCACAGGCCTCCAGTCTAAGAAGCAACATTCCACCATCACCCTCTGCTTCCTTCCATGTAGCCAATTTGTTATCCATTCTGCTATCGCTCCTTGGATCCCATGCGATCTAACATTCCAGAGCAGCCTACCATGCGGGATGTGTCAAACTACGGAGCTGTGATCAAATCTAACGTTTTATGTGAATGCTAAATTGTGTGCAAAATATAAACGTTTTATAAACCTTCTGAATGCAATAACACGGCACCATATCTTGGCTCTCACCTTTAATCATTCTATCTTCTTTTCTGTGCAACATTATATTGAAAGCAGCAGCCGTAACCACGAGGGCCACAAACAACCAGAAAACCAGCAGCCAAGGGTTGGTTTTAGGAAATAACTCATCTACACAGGTGAATGAAAATAGATTAGTAACAGCAACATGAAGGAACTGCAGATGCTGGTTTAAACCGAAGTCAAACACAAAATGCTGGAGTAACTCAGTTGGTCAGGCAGCATCTCCAGAGGGAAGAAAGTCAGATTCAGATGTTTCATGCCCGCTACTACAGCACCGCAGACACGGGGCTGCTATTCTAAACATTTACATCTCGTTTATACACAGTAAACTCAATGCCGATCTAATGGAGATTACACGGGTGAATTAAATCATCGGCTATGAGTGTTTATATTGATGTCGTGCCTTGCGAAAGAAGGCATGCACTTTGCAAAGTGGTCAATGTGTCTGGTCATGTTAATGTGTTTGGTGTATGGACAGTTAGATATCAGTGGCAGCGCAAAGTGGAGAAGTGGCCAAAGATCTGGACACAGATGTGATGGTGGAGGGTGGAGAGGAGACAGTGGACAGGTGTGGCCACAGATAAAATGTGTAGGAAGGAACTGCAGATGCTGGTTTATTCACAAAATGCTGGAGTATCTCAGCGGGTCAAGCAGCATATCTGAAGAAGGGTTCCAACCCGAAACGTCACCCGTCCTTTTTCGCCAGAGATGCTCCCTGACCCGCTGAATAATTCCAGCACTTTGTGTCTATTTGTGGTCTCAGATAGTTCTGCAGTGAGAGACCCTCTGGGCTCAAACAAGAAAAGCTGCGCCATGGGAATGAGACCCAGAGCAGTACAGTGCTGGTGGGTCCACGCAAACGTTAATGCCTTTAGCGCAGTGAAAGGTCGTTCAGAACTCGCTTTTGTCGAATATTTCCCAGGTTCCCACATACCTGATATCTGGAGATGGGTCTCTCGTGTTTTCCCCAGCATTTTACTCCATATGTAACAGGAATACCTGTTCACAGAATCACTTGTGACATCGATGTGACTGTGGACAGTGAACATCCCGCTGGGATTCTCAGTAAACAATGTGTCAGACCGTTCTGTTACATCTTGTCCACTCCCATCCAGCCACCGTATCTCCGGCTTGGGAAACCATCCATCCGACTTACACACCACACGTACTCCTTGTGTGGTGCTTTCCTCCAAGCGGATCCAGGGCCGGAGTCCAAATCCTGCAATCGAAATGTAATCGGTAAACACGATTGTTACACATGTATCTCGCCACGAAAGGGCTTTCCGTCCGTGTGCTGGGTCAGTGAGCAGCAGATGATGCCGGGGCCTGAAGAGCCACAGAAACAGCAACGGTGGGAACACCAACGGATGGGTCACCGGGTACCCCCACGTTACCGCACCATCACCTCGTCGTCACCTTCCCCTTCAGCTAACAATCATCCGTTCTACATTCTCCTTGAACCGCGTCCCCTTTGATTTATCTCGACCCGAAACGTCAGCCATTCATTCTCTCTACACATGCTGCCTGTCCTGCTGAGTTACTCCAGCATTTTGTGTCTACATTCGGTGTAAACCTGCATCTGCAGTTCCTTCCTACACACAACCTCACCGTTGCCATTCCGTTCCGGGCACTGTCACTCACAGCCTGTGCCGAGGCAGCGATCTACACTGTCAATAACCCTTGAACTTCCCAGTAAAATGCCAGTGTGATGGGCTGCTTACTGACATTCCTGGTGTAAACCTTGATGTAAACCAGAGGGACTCACCTTCAACCTGCAGCCGCAGCGCCTCCTGCTGATGGGACGTGGGGGTGCTGATGGAACACGTGTACATTCCAGCATCTGATACTTTGACCCTCTTCAGTTTAAGCGAGGCGTTTCCATGGGGAAACTCTTCCCGAAAGAGTTCCGTCCTCCCTCGATAAGCCTCGTCCTGCACCTCAGCTCTGTCCTGGCCGTTGGTGTATAAATGTACCATTGACTCCGGGCTCGTTGTAAACCATCGGACCTCCAGAGCGTCCAGTGATGTATCCGGTACCTTCTGACATTCCAATAGGGCATCTTCACCCACCATGGCCACCACCGGATAGTCCGGCACAATCACATAGAACTCCTCTAGAAAATACAATGGTTAAACTTCAGAATATTTGTAGAATCTTTCGTTTTGGCGATTTCAAGAAAGTAAATGTGATTATTTTGTTATAGTTTGGACCTCTTCCAAATATCATTGGTCTGGACATATTGCTAATATGAAAGAATCAATACATAATGAAAGCTGCTGCCATATATTTTTAACCTGAAACCTCAACTATTCCTCTGCCTGACCCAGTGAGTTGTTCCAGCATTTTGTGTCTGCCTTCGGTATAAACTCGCCTCTGCAGTTCAATAGCCATATATTCTTGTGTACTTTCCATTCCCACCAATTAAACAGGTCAGGGGTACACAGAATACACTGCCTTCACTCTCCCACACACCAAGGAATCAAGCAGGTTGAAAAATGTCCTTTAAAGAACAAATCTGCTGCCCTTCCCCAGTCTGTGACTGCATGTATTCCCCAGACACGCAGCAATGGTGTACACTTTGATCCATAATCTGAAATGCCCCTCCCACCCCCCCCCCCCCCCCCCCCCCCCCCCTCCGTCAACTTGGTTCAGAGGCAAATGGAGATGGGCATTAAATGCTGGCATTGTCAGTAATGCCCATGTCTTGTAAATTAATGCCATTTCAGAGTGGAAATTGTTTAAACACAGATTCACATTTAAACACAATTGTGATTCAAATGCAGCCACAAACACTGAACAAGAAATGTTTCTGGATTCACTTCAAATCATTCATGACTTTGTAAACCCAATGAAAGCCTGACTTCTCCTCCACTTGAGAGTCACTTCAGTAGCAGAGCTCACAATATGAGCTGACACTTCAGTGACCGTTGCAGGTGGGGTCTGGTTCAAGATACTCTGAATCCAGCACTTGTGGTGGAATGGAACAGCTCAGAACATTATTTAATGAGCAAGGAGTTCTCCCAGGGTCCCGGCCAACATCCCCCCACCAAGATACAGACTCTCTACACATGACTGAGTACAAATGGCAGACAGGTTTGCATGGACAGTTGGATTATCTTTCCTTGAAGTCAATTTGAATCTGTTAACTGAAGATTCACGCAGGATATTGAGAACTGGGTAACCCAGATAAGAACTGATCATCAGTGTGATGTGAGGTTTAAATATTTCGGAGATAAATGGTGAATTGGGAGGCATGCAGTCTCTTCCCAGCTTTAAGTGCTGGAACTGTGGTGATAATGAGAGGAAAGAACCCTGTGGATGGTGGAAATCAGAAACGGGAAATGCCAGCTAGTGTGTGAATGGCAAGTACAGGCCTGATGTGTCCACACTCTGCAGTAACACACGCCACATGGAGCTGTGTAGTAGAGGCTGCTGAATGCCATGGAAACAGACAGTATAATAATGTAAATAGATCCTTCATGGAGAGAGCAGATTGGGAGAGGTAGGAAAATGGTTGGTGCGACTGTTCAATTGGAAATGGCCAGCATATAATTAGAGTCATAGAGTCATAGAGTGATCCTGTGTGGAAACAGGTCATTCACCCCAACTTGCCCACACTGGCCAACATGTCCCAGCTACACTAGTCTCACCTGCCCGCCTTTGGTCAATATCCCTCCAAACCTGTCCAATCCATGTACCACACCTGCCCTATCAATGTAACACACCTGTCCTATCCATGTAACACACCTGTCCTATCCATGTGCCACACCTGTCCTATCAATGTACCACACCTGTCCAATCCATGTACCACACCTGCCCTATCAATGTAACACACCTGTCCTATCCATGTAACACACCTGTCCTATCCATGTGCCACACCTGTCCTATCAATGTACCACACCTGTCCTATCCATGTAACACACCTGTCCTATCCATGTAACGCACCTGCTCTATCCATGTAACACACGTGGCCTAACCATGTAACACACTTGCTCTATCCAAGTAACACACCTGTCATATCCATGTACCACACCTGTCCTATCCATGTAACTCACTTGTCCTATCCATGTAACACACCTGTCCTATCCATGTAACACACCTGTCCTATCCATGGAACACACCTGCTCTATCCATGTAACACACCTGCTCTATCCATGTACCACACCTGTCCTATCCATGTACCACACCTGTCCTATCCATGTAACACACCTGCTCTATCCATGTACCACACCTGTCCTATCCATGTAACACACCTGCTCTATCCATGTAACACACCTGTCCTATCCATGTGCCACACCTGATCTGTCCAGGTAAGAATATAGAAATTGAAGAGTATTTGCCAACCTGAGCACATCCCAACAGGCATCAGTAGACATTTGGTGCCAAGGGAAGTGTCATCACGGTTGTGATGCAGGAAGCCAAATGTACAAGCTCACACAGGCAGCAACGTGATAGCAACAAGATATTTGCTTTCGGTGACACTGCTGAAGGACAAACAATATTCAGGCAGCCGAACACGTTCCTCTTCAGGGGACATGCTCTTCAGGTCAACAGTTTCATCACAACTAAAGACAGTAGCTAAAACAGAGCAGCATCATCAGCCTAAAGCTGTGCTCATGGCTCAGCAAGGGCTTTGAATCCACCATGTCCGACTTGACCCACGCGGCTGCTGACTGTCCCGTTTCCGCCCAGTCTCAACTCATGCAAGACTAGACCGAGTGTGCAAACTACTGAACAAGGCACGATTGACTCTTGCAGTGACTATTCCACAGCTTACCCATCATTGCTGTCTGGAGAAGTAGGATCAGTACAATCCTGTGTCTTCCCTTCATCTTGGGATGAAATCACGGCACAGTTTGTCTTGAAGGGAGAAAGCCGATTAACATTGAATAAAAGGAGCATCACTAGAGTATTGACATGAATATTGTTCATAGTAAGGATTTAATTTGCTGTTATTTTAACTTGTACATCCATTCACAATAAATCAGTTATCGAGATTAGCAAAAACATACACAAACTGAAATTTCACTCACCAAAATTGCACTGCTTAACTCCAGGACTGACATTTTACCTGGGATTTGTTCCATGTGCATTGGTGTCATTATTAGCTTTGGTAGGAGTTTGCAAAGATATTTCACGTAAATGGACTTTACAATTTGTTTCAGCAAACGCAGATCATTGAGCCAATTTTCACCGTTCCTGCCAGGAAACAGCCGGGGAGGAGAGACGGAGGGGGGGGGGGGTGAGGAGAGAGCTGGGGGGGGGGGGGGGGGGTGAGGAGAGAGCTGGGGTGGGGGGGGTGAGGAAAGAGCTGGCGGGGGGGGGGGGGGGGGTGAGGAAAGAGCTGGGGGGGGTGGGGAGAGAGCTGGGGGGGGGGGGTTAAGGAGAGAGCTGGGGGGGGGGTGGGGAGAGAGCTGGGGGGGGGTTGAGGAGAGAGCTGGGGGGGGGTTGGGGAGAGAGCTGGGGGTGAGGAGAGAGCTGGGGGGGGGGGGGTGAGGAGAGAGTTGGGGGGTGAGGAGAGAGCTGGGGGGGGGTGAGGAGAGAGCTGGTGGGGGGTGAGGAGAGAGCTGGGGGTGAGGAGAGAGCTGGGGGGGGGTGAGGAGAGAGATGGTGGGGGGGGGGTTGAGGAGAGAGTTGGGGGGGGTGAGGAGAGAGCTGGGGGGGGGGGGGTGAGGAGAGAGCTGGGGGTGAGGAGAGAGGGAGGGGGGGGGATAGCAGTGGACAATGCTGTAATATCTCCATTGTGTTGAGCTGCAGTGAGAAGTCAAGGTATAGAGGGGAGACTGCAGATACTTGAATCAGGAGCAACAACAATCTGTTGGGGGTGGGGGGGGGGGGGGTAAAGGGGAGATGAATTGTCCATGGTTCAAGTGGAGACGAACATTAAAACAAAGAGTGGAAGGGAAGATAGCCGATGTGCAGAGGAAAGAGAGAGGGGTGAGACAGGACCCCCTTGGTGGGCTGAGAAGAGGTGAAAGTTGATGATCAGATGGGGAGGGGAGAGTGACATCACTGGACGGTGATCAGCAGGAACACAGAGGAACCAGTGCCGGAATGTGTTACAGAAGGGCAATCATATGGAGAGGTGAAGGAAGGGCTGATAGTAGCAGCTGGGGGAGAGGATTCGGTGGGTGAAATGTGGGAAGTTGGCAGATGGAATCAGGAGGGGAGGAAATTAAACTGGGTGATGAGGAAATGGAGGGGCAGTTTCGGGAAAGGCGATATAAATGGAATGAAGGGAGGTGGTTAGGATGGAGGTCGGAAACACTGCTGTGAGGGTTACCTGATATTATAATGTGGCTGTCCATTCCACTGTGGGCAACGCATGGTCAACGAGGTAGACACAACATGCTGGAGAAACTCAGCGGATGAGGCAGCATCTATGGAGAGGTACAATTCAGACTGAAGGAGGGTCTCGAGCGGAAACGTCGCCAATTCCTTCTCTCCATAGATGCTGCCTCACCCGCTGAGTTTCTCCAGCACTTTGTGTCTACCTTCGATTTTACCCACATCTGATGTTCTTTCTTGGACAACGACGTGTTGCCTCTCTAGTTCTCATTGCACTATCCTACATCCAATGGACAATTTACACTTATACCAAGACAATTAACCAACAACGCTTTTGGAGTGTGTATCTCGGTGAAACCCCACGCGGTCACGGGGAGAAGGTACAAACTCCGTACAGACAGTAACATAGAAAATAGGTGCAGGAGTAGGCCATTCGGCCCTTCAAGCCTGCATCGCCATTCAATATGATCATGGCTGATCATCCAACTCAGTATCCTGTACCTGCCTTCTCTCCATACCCCCTGATCCCTTTAGCCACAAGGGCCACATCTAACTCCCTCCTAAATATAGCCAACGAACTGGCCTCAACTACCTTTTGCGGCAGAGAATTCCAGAGATTCACCACTCTCTGTTTAAAAAATGTTTTCCTCATCTCGGTCCTAAAAGATTTCCCCCTTATCCTTAAACCGCTTGTTCTGGACTTCCCCAACATCGGAAACAATCTTCCTGCATCTAGCCTGTCCAACCCCTTAAGAATTTTGTAAGTTTCTATAAGATCCCCCCTCAATCAGTAGAAACAGATCTATCCAGTCTTTCTTCATATGAAAGTCCTGACATCCCAGGAATCAGTCTGGTGAACCTTCTCTGTACTCCCTCTATGGCAAGAATGTCTTTCCTCAGGTTAGGAGACCAAAACTGTATACAATACTCCAGGTGTGGTCTCACCAAGACCCTGTACCCGTAGTCAGGATCGAACCCGGGTCTCTGGCGCCGTGAGGCAGCAACTCTACCGTGCCGCCGATGTAGAGGAAGCTCCTCCTTTTCCCACCTATCCAGCTTTTACGGTTTCGGCAGGAGTTTAAAAATCAGATCCGTTTCTTCCCACTCTCGCATCTCCGGCCGCGCTCGGTGTTCGGGTGTTCGCCGCCGGCCCAGAGTTTCACACAGTGGAGCAGCAAGTTCCCTTCTTGCAATCGCGGCCACATCCCGCCCGCCCGCCCGTCACATACAGAATGTGACCACTGGGATTAAACAAGTCCCGGTGACCGGCCAGCTCTCCCGATGTGTCACCGACAGCCGCCTCCCTCCCTCCCTCCCTCCGGCCGGGACCCTCCTTACCCCCGGGGGCCGAGTCTGTCACCGGCGCCCAGCAACAGCGCGGAGTAAAGTAACCGGCGTCAGACAGAGCGCTTTCTTCAGCCTGGAGTCCGGGACTCCCGCAGGGGAACAGCGGCCGCCGGGGGAGACAGAGACAGAGACAGGGAGAGGTTGAAATCCCCTCAAGTTTTCATCAAATGGAAGCCAGAAATGGAGAATGTGAAACAGGGTGAGGCTTCCTCAATGCGGGCCGGAATCTTGCTAAACTGGTTCTTGTTGATCACTGGCTGCGCAAACACCTCATCAAGTCAAGTCAAGTCAAGTCTATTCGTCACATACACACACGAGATGTGCAATAATATGATAAGTGGCAAATGCTCGCGGACTTTGTTCAAAAACAAACTACAAACACAATGGAACAGAATCAGTCATTGCATATTTGTGGGAGAAAAAAAGAAAAAATCAGCAATTTTAAAAATACACCACAACACAGTAAATTGGGACAGTAAGTTAGTCCCTGGTGACACAGGAGTTTACTGTCCTAATGGCCTCTGGGAAGAAACTCCTTCTCATCCTCTGTTTTCCCAGCATGGCACAGCAGGATAGTAAAAGCTTCTTTAGGTATGTGAAGAGGTAAATATTAGTTAAGACCATAGTTGGACCCTTGAAGACTGAAAAGGGTGAATTTATTACGGGGAACAAGGAAATGGCAGATGAGTTGAACAGGTAATATTCTCAAGATCAGAACTTTAATATTATTGTATTATATGCTGTAAGTCTGTAACAGATAGGTAAAGAAATTACAATATCTAGCAAAAGACCAAGTCTTTATGGAGAAGATCAGTTGCTAGCTGGTACATTGGCATATCATCATCAGTAGCATCATCATACTCCTCAGATTGTAACTCTGTACAACTTGTTTTTCCTCAACTTTTCAATGTTGGCATTGTAAACTACAAGTTTTTGCTCTTCAAACCGCACATGACATGCCTTTCTGCCCACTACTTTCCCATTAAGAATGTCTTGTAGATCATCACATTTGGAATTGTCCAAATTCAGATAATCTCTGCGAATGCTGTCTAAATCAGTCTCTTTTGCTGGGCATTTGGATTGACAATTTTGCATTTCTTCTTCGGAGACATCTGTTTAAAATGTAAAGAAAAAAAAACACTGAACAGCATTAACAGAAACAAGTTATTATTTGCAGTTTTCGAAAAAAGGTAGAAATTATACCTTTAGGCACAATACATCTGACTAAAACTGGAGTCTGGATATTTAGTATGAAAATATTGATCATGGATAGACAATAACACAAAATATAGATTTAGATGTACTTATGACATGAATTTGCAAAAAAATAATGGATTTGATTATTTCTGGAATGTGATCGATTGGAATGTTGCCGTTGCCATAAATATAAGCCCATATCGGCAGGCACGACATGGCCGATTCGTATGGGGGCTAAATAACATTTTTGCTTCATAAGATTAGAATGAAATAAGTTAAATCTTTCATCAGGATAAACATTTCTATTGCTGTTAGACCTGTTCAATATTTTCATTATTTTGGAGACATAGAAAATAGGTGCAGGAGGAGGCCATTGAGCCCTTCGAGCCAGCACCGCCATTCAATGTAATCATGGCTGATCATCCAACTCAGTATCCTGTACCTGCCTTCTCTCCATACCCCCTGATCCCCTTTAGCCACAAGGGACACATCTAACTCCCTCTTAAATATAGCCAATGAACTGGCCTCAACTACCTTCTGTGGCAGAGAATTCCACAGATTCACCACTCTCTGTGTGAAAAATGTTTTTCTCATCTCGGTCCTAAAAGATTTCCCTTGTCTTGGACTTCCCCAACATCGGGAACAATCTTCCTGCATCTAGCCTGTCCAACCCCGTAGGAATCTTGTAAGTTTTTATAAGATCCCCCATCAATCTTCTAAATTCTAGCGAGTACAAGCCGAGTCTATCCAGTCTTTCTTCATATGAAAGTCCTGACATCCCAGGAATCAGTCTGGTGAACCTTCTCTGTACTCCCTCTATGGCAAGAATGTCTTTCCTCAGATTTGGAGACCAAAACTGTACGCAATACTCCAGGTGTGGTCTCACCAAGACCCTGTACAACTGCAGTAGAATCTCCCTGCTCCTATACTCAAATCCTTTTGCTATGAATGCTAACATTCTTCACTGCCTGCTGCAACTGCATGCCTACTTTCAATGACTGGTGTACCATGACACCCAGGTCTCGTTGCATCTCCCCTTTTCCTAATTGGCCACCATTCAGATATAAGTCTACTTTCCTGTTTTTGCCACCAAAGTGGATAACCTCACATTTATCCACATTTTACTGCATCTGCCATGCATTTGCCCACTCACCCAACCTATCCAAGTCACCTTGCAGCCTCCTCACAGCTAACACTGCCCCCCAGCTTCGTGTCATCCGCAAACTTGGAGATGTTGCATTCAATTCCCACAATTTTGCATTTTTATTTCAGACTTTTTACCAACTGCAGTTTTTTGCCTTTCCATATATCATCTTATTCAATCCAGGTAGCATCCTGGTGAATCTCTTCAGCACCTTCTCCGCATCCTTCCAGTAATGTAGTAATCAGAACTGCACACTATATTCCAAATGTGGCTGAACCAAATATTTACACAGTTGCAACACGATGTCTATACAGAAGACGTAAACCGATTAAAACCAGAATGTCGTATGTCTTTTTACCCTGAATGTGGCCACTTTCAAAAGTTAAGAGTGTCAAGTGTGTTTCATTTCCATGTGTACCGATAACAGAACAATAAAATTCTTAATTGCTGCAGCGGACAGGCCTGTAAAACCCTGTACTCATGGATAACAAACAAAAAGTTAAAAAAATAAATAAATAAAAACAATATCAGTGCAAAAAAGCCCAAAGTCCTTAGTGTGACCAAGACTGTTCTAGATCATAGTCTCGTTGGTGCTTTTGTAATATTCAAGAGCCTGATGGTTTTGGGAAGAAGCTATTCTTAAACCTGGTGGTCATGGTTTTCAGAATCATACTCCTCCTTTCTGATGGCAGGAAATAAATGAGAGCATGGAAGATTTCCACAAAGACTTCAGTTGGTCTAAGGTAGACAAAAATGCTGGAGAAACTCAGCGGGTGCAGCAGCATCTATGGAGCGAAGGAAATAGGCAACGTTTCGGGACGTAACCCATCTTCAGACTGATGGAGTTGGTCTACGCAGCATCTCTGCTCACTGCCACTTGTGTTTGTTCTGTCTCTGTCCCTGTTCGTGTCGCTGTGTGTGCATAGTGCACAGTCATTTATTTCCTACGACCGTCGGACACTGCTGGACATTGGTGGAAGAAGCCAGGCGCTACTGGACATTGGTGCCTCGGTGGCGTGCTCTCGAGGCCCCGGGCGAGGACTTTCCATCGTGCCGTGCATCGGAGATTTCCTGAGGGAGCCGTGAATGCGTGCTGCAGCTGTCCCCGCAGGCGCAGGCGAACCAGGAGTCGGGGAAAACGTGGTAAACGGGCAGGTGTCTCGGTGAGGACGAGAAGGCTCGCCCGCTCTCACTCCTGCTCGATCTCGGCATGCACACCTCCTGCACCGTGGCTGTTAGCGCTTCCTGGGCCCGCTGCGAGGCCGTCGTGCCTTTGGTTTACCCAGACCCTTCGCCTCCACTCTGGCTGCCGGCTACTCCCGGTGCGGGGCTGTCATTCCTCCGGCTGGCTCCCCGGGGCACCTCACACCTACTCTTCCCAGACCTGTCGCGTCAGCTGGCCGTCCCTGACCGAGTTTGCCCGGCGTTCCAGCTGGACTGTACCCGAGAGAGGAGGAACAGGGGCGTTGGAGTCTGTGTGGACAATCTGCGGTCGGTGGACTACACACCTCTACCAACTGTTGCAAATCATGCTTTTAATACAAGTATGGCATTATTGAACATTAGATCACTAGTAGACAAGTCATTTTTAATCAATGATTTTATTATTAAGCACAATCTTGACTTTATCTTTTTAACAGAAACATGGTTAAGTGTAAATAATAGTGACACAGTTTTGATTGAATCAGCACCTCCCGGTTTTATTTTTATAAATGAAGCCAGAATACACAGAAAAGGAGGTGGAGTCGCCATTTTATATAAAGAGACTTTACAATGCAAGAAAATGTCCTGTGGAAATTTCAACTCCTTCGAATATGTCGCTGCTCAGCTGAGTTCTCCCCAGCGAACAATACTTTTAACTATTTACAGGCCACCAAAATATGATGCACAGTTTTTTGATGAGATTGCCAAATTACTGTCCATTGTATGCATTGATTTCGATTGTGTTGTCTTAGTGGGTGATTTTAATATTCACATAGATAATGCAGAGGATGGAGGTACAAAAGAGCTCCTGAACATTTTGGACAACTTTGGACTTAATTAGCACGTAACAGAGCCAACTCACAATAGGGGGCATATATTGGATCTGATTATTTCCAAGGGTCTCGACATTTCTGATGTTTTGGTGACTGATGTTGCTCTTTCCGATCACCACTGTGTATTTTTTAAAACGACCATCTCTGCTAGCAGTATCAGAAAAGAACCAGAGGTGATCGAAAGGCGCTGTATCAATGAAAACACCAGCGCATTGTTTACTCAGGCCTATACACCACCACCAACTCTGCCCTCGGCCACTGTCGATGACCTTGTGGATGGTTTTAGCTCCAATGTTATGACTCTTATGGATTCTATTGCACCACTAAAGACCAAGGTTTTATCTGGGAGGCAAAAGTCACCATGGAGAAATGCCACAGCAGTGAGATCCCAAAGAACAAAGTGTAGACAGGCCGAACGTAGGTGGCGAAAAACCAAACTACAGGTCCACTACGACATCTACAAAGACAACCTCCGTATCTATAATCAGGAATTGAAAGGGGCAAGGCAGTCCTTTTTCTCAGAGGTTATCAACAAAAATAATAATTCCCGCACCCTGTTTGCCGTTGTCGATAGACTGACAAACCCCTCATCATCAGTCCCTCCTGAGCTCCGGTCCAGCAAGTCGTGCAATGACTTTGCAGATTTCTTCACCGATAAAATTCTGAAGATAAGACAAACAATGTCTAGCTCCACCTCAGGGAACATTCACTAATGAATCTACAACATTTTAAACTTTTAGATTGTGCATCTCTGACTGAAACTGTTCAACAGCTAAAGTCCACTACCTGCTGTCTTGATCTGCTGCCCACAAGCTTCCTTAAAAATATTTTTAACAGTGTTGCACCAGAAGTACTGAACATAGTAAACACTTCCCTTCAATCGGGGCATTTTCCCGAAGCCTTAAAAACAGCAGTGATCAAGCCCCTATTGAAGAAGCCTAATTTGGATGCCTCAGCTATGAGCAACTACAGGCCCATATCTAATTTAGCATTTTTGGCAAAGATTATTGAAAGGGTAGTTTACCAACAAATTTACTGCTTTATGACCCAAAACAATATTTTTAATGTTTTCCAGTCGGGATTTCGGCCACATCACAGCACCGAGACTGCACCCACTAAGGTCCTAAACGACATACATCTAAACAGTGATGCATCAAAAGCTTCAGTTTTGGTACTTCTAGATCTCAGTGCTGCTTTTGATACGGTGGACCACAACATACTGCTTGACAGACTGGAGAAGTGGGTGGGACTCTCTGGTTCTGTGCTGGACTGGTTCAAATCTTACTTGAAAGATCGGGATTATTTTGTTTCCCTTGGTAATTTTGAATCAGAACGTACAAAACTCACATGCGGGGTTCCTCAGGGCTCCATTCTTGGACCCATTTTGTTCAACATTTATATGCTCCCCCTAGCTCAGATCATAGAGGATTTTAACATATCCCAACACATTTATGCCGATGACACACAACTATATATTGCAGTGTCACCACATGACCATAGTCCCCTACACTCACTGAGCCAGTGTGTCAAACATATCAATGAGTGGATGAACCAAAACTTCCTCCAGCTCAATGCAAATAAGACAGAAATTATTGTCTTTGGTCCCAAAAAAACAAGGCTAGAGGTGAGTGCTCAACTCGACTCAATTGCACTGAAAACCACAGACAAAGCCAGAAACCTTGGTGTAGTTATGGACTCGGATTTGAATTTTAACAGCCATATAAAGACCATTACCAGATCTGCCTATTATCATCTAAAAAATATTGCAAGAATCAAGGGATTTCTGTCCAAAGAAGACACTGAAAAACTTGTTCAAGCATATATTTTTAGTAGGTTAGATTATTGTAATGGCATCTTTACAGGTCTCAATAAAAATTCAATTAAACAACTGCAGCTTATCCAAAATGCCGCTGCCAGAGTCTTGACCAACACCAAGAAAATGGACCACATTACACCTGTCCTTAAATCTTTGCACTGGCTCCCTGTGTGTAAGAGGATAGATTTTAAAATTCTGTTACTGACCTACAAGGCACTGAATGGTCTAGGTCCAAAATACATCTCTGACCTACTTGTTGTATATGAGGCGCCTAGACTCCTCAGGTCTTCAGGGACAGGTTTACTCTGGGTTCCCAGGGTCAGAACTAAAAAGGTTGAAGCAGCATTGGGTTTTTATGCTCCACACCTGTGGAACAAGCTCCCTGAACACCTGAGGTGTGCACAGACTGTAAGCGCATTTAAATCAGGCCGAAAAACACTGTTGTTTACTATAGCTTGTCCATAACCCGACATGCAGGTAATCTTAACCGTCTAATTTTAACCCTTTTATGTGCTTTATAAAATCGTTTTATTGTTTCATTGACGTTGTTTTATTATTCATACATTTGTCGTATTGCTTATTTTGCAATTTTTAATTATTGGCTATTTTATTTTTTCTTTCCTGTAAAGCACCTTGAATTGCTGTTTGCACGAATGGTACTATACAAATAAACTTGCCTTTGCCTTGCCTTTGCGAAAATGGCCAGGTACAATATCAGGACATGACACTTTTCAAAGGTTCACCATCCTGAAGGGTCTCTGCAGGCGTTGGCCTCAGTGACTGAGATAACCATGCCACCAGGGGCTATGGCGACCCAAGAAGGCACATCAGTGTTCTTCCTTTTGAACAGATTGAGCCAATTCAGGAGCTCCACAATTCCATCAATTTGTGTCATCTGCAAGTCATACGAAGATAAATTAATCACTGAACATAAAGGGTTAGCAAAGCAATATTACCTGTTGCAACAAGGGCAGAGTCCCCCTAGTCCTCAACCTTCACCCCACCAGCCTTCACATACAACAAATAATCCTCCGTCAATTTCGCCAACTCCAACGTTACCCCACCACTCGCCACATCTTCCCATCTCCCCCCATGTCTGCCTTCCTCAAAGACCGCTCCCTCCGCAACTCCCTTGTCAATTCTTCCCTTCCCTCCCGTACCACCCCCTCCCCGGACACTTTCCGTTGCAACCGCAAGAAATGCAACACCTGTCCCTTTACCTCCCCCCTCGACTCCATTCAAGGACCCAAGCAGTCGTTCCAGGTGCGACACAGGTTCACCTGCATCTCCTCCAACCTCATCTATTGCATCTGCTGCTCTAGATGTCAGCTGATCTACATCGGTGAGACCAAGCAGAGGTTGGGCGATCGTTTCGCCGAACACCTCCGCTCGGTCCGCAATAACCAACCTGACCTCCTGGTGGCTCAGCACTTCAACTCCCCCTCCCACTCCGAATCCGAACTCTCTGCCCTGGGCCTCCTCCATGGCCAGAGCGAGCAACACCGGAAATTGGAGGAACAGCACCTCATATTCCGCTTGGGGAGTCTGCATCCGGGGGGCATGAACATTGAATTCTCCCAATTTTGTTAGCCCTTGCTGTCTCCTCCCCTTCCTTAGCCCTCGAGCTGTCTCCTCCCATCCCCCAGCCCTTGGGCTCCTCCTCCTCCTTTGTTTCCTTCCTTCTCCCCGCCACCCTCTATCAGTCTGAAGAAGGGTTTCGGCCCGAAACATTGCCCATTTCCTTCGCTCCATAGATGCTGCTGCACCCGCTGAGTTTCTCCAGCATTTTTGGTTACCTGTTGCAATCTCTGGTTTCTGTCATCTTCTTGCCACCTTTGAGACTCTCCTGTTACCTTCTTAACAGTTTGTATCTTTATTGCACTCTCGTCAGCAATTTTTTCCTCATGCAACTGCAACAAGATATAAAATGTCACACCAGCTCCTTGAGGTGACTAAAATTCAACAGAAGAATACAATTGTACTGACCCACCTGTTCAGCATTTGGATTACTTGCAAAATACTAAGTTTAGACAGAACCATATTTTCCCCCGAACTTTCTTCTTCACATCTAACTTTCTCATGCTCATCAATTCCAACACAATTCTTCTACCACCTGCACTATGAAATACTATCATTGCAAATTAAACTACCTACAGGCAGGCCTCTGGGATTATAAAATACCTTTTCACGACTTGGTTCAATTTGACTTTTCTTCTTTGCTTCTTGCTGCTCAACTGGAGGACAAGCTTCTAAAACAGGTGTCAGCCGTAACTTCCGCTCTCTGAGGGGGGGAAATATTGAACTCAGAACTTTGTGCAAAAGCGTGCACAGAGTGAACCAGAAGCAGCAATACAGTTCCTACTTTATAACTTAAATTAAGCCTTTAAACAATTCAGATACTCCACATACAAAAGGTAGTGATTCCAGCAAGAAATGTGAATTATTGATTTGTTTTAGTCAAAGAAAATTAGCAAGGACAACAATTTGTGTGGTCATAAATAACCAACAGATGATGATAAGCTATATCTGAGGGTAAAATAGCAACACGGGGGAAAAAAATGTCCATAATTAGATTCACGATCAAGACATTTTTTTAAAATCAAAATGTATTCTGTTGCTCGTCGAGCGTCAGATTTGAATATTGCATTTAGATTTGCACGTGCTTACGTTTTAAGCTCTTCACATTTTTGTTTTTTCTCTTCCACCAGTTTCTGGATTCTTTCTTCTTTTTGCTCTTGCGTTTTCTTAGGTTTTTCCAGGCGGGTCCTCTCTTTTTCCGAAGGTGCATACTGAACAATTATAAAGTGAATCATATAAAATGGAAAATGCCACCTCGTGTAATAAATGAACCATTAAAAAATTAAAATAATGGTGTCAATTGCACCCATCTACATTAAAATCAAATTCAATTATCTACCCAATTCTACTTCTCGTTAATTAGATTAAAAAGTAGCCAAGTGAACAGTACATCCAGTTATAACAGTTAAAGCATTAATATGTTTGTAATATACATTTATATATATTGGATAAGCAAGATGGCGCCTGCCTGCGGCGACTTTTGCGGAGCTCCGGAAAATAAAAGGCTCAACTACAACTTCCAACAACTTACCTGGATCAGAAAAACGGCAGAAATCGGTGCCGTTTCGGTCAACCTGCTTGAGATCCTCAAGGCTCTCGCAATTTCGCGATTTCCCGCAGCTGTGGGAGCCCCGGACTTTAAACTTTCCCACGCTGGCTGTGGAACTCCCGACCCGACTGCGGATCACAGGTACTGTACCTTGAAACCCCGGGATGACTCCCAGAGCCGACGGGCTGGATCTCCCAGCAACAACGGAGCTGCAGTTGCCGACTTTGAGGGAACCCCTGTTCGTTACGGAGCTGGAGCTGCCGTCTGTGAGGGAATCCCCGTTCCAGCGCAGGTCCGCAGAAACAGCAGGTACAGCAAGTACAGCACCTGGAAACAAAGGGGAAGCCTCCATTGTGTCCGGAAACGTGGCCGTCGGGCTGGACTTCAGGTCAGAATGAAGCGCAGGGGCCTCCGGCCCCCTCTCCCAACTATCTAACTGGCCAATGTACAGTCCCTTGAAAACAAAGTGGAGGACTTAAGGGCAAGACTGCTTTATCAAAGGGAGCTGAGGGAATGCTCTGTGTTCTGTTTCACAGAGACATGGCTCACCCCCAGCTCCCCAGACTCAGCGGTCCAGCCTGAAGGGTTCTCCATCCACCGCATGGACCGTACCCTGGCATCTGGGAAAGGGAGAGGAGGGGGCGTCTGCCTCATGGTCAACTCTGCGTGGTGTTCCGACGTGGCAGTCCTGTCCAACTCCTGCTCTCCACACCTCGAACATCTGGCGGTGAAGTGCCGTCCCTTCTACCTCCCGAGAGAATTCACCTCCGTTATCCTGACCGCGGTCTACATCCCACCCCAGGCAGACGTCCGTCTGGCACTGGAGGAGCTGCATGCCGTGGTCAACAAACACCAGACGTCTTACCCCGAGGCATTTACCACCATTGCTGGGGACTTCAATAAGGCGAACCTCAAGAAATCACTCCCTAACTTCCACCAACATGTCTCCTGCTGCACCAGAGGACCTAACACCCTCGACCACTGCTACACCACCATTAAGAATGCCTATCGTTCTATCCCTCGCCCTCACTTCGGTAAGTCCGACCATACCGCGGTGCTGCTTCTTCCTGCCTACAAGCAGCAATTAAAGAGCGCACCCCCAGAAGTGAGGACAGCACAGAGCTGGTCGGGGGGGGCAGAAGAACAACTCCAGGACTGTTTGGAGTCTGTAGACTGGGCAATGTTCAAGGACTCGGCAACGGACTTGAACGAATATGCCACAGTCGTTACAGACTTCATAAAGAAATGTGTGGAGGACTGCATCCCTACAAAAACCTTCCGAGTGTTTCCCAATCAGAAACCTTGGATGAACTTTGAGATCCGCACTCTCCTGAAGTCCAGACACAGGGCATTCACATCCAACGATACAGTGGCCTACATGAAGACCAGATACGACCTTGGTAAGGCCATCAAAAAGGCCAAAAGGGACTTCTGCTCCAAACTGGAGGACGAGACAGATGTTCGGCAGCTGTGGCAGGGTCTGAATGCAATCACCTCCTACAAGGCAAAACCAGGAGGCAGCTCGAATGCCGGTGTAACATCACTCCCTGACGAGCTCAATGCGTTTTACGCACGCTTTGACAGGGAGAATACTGATGTGCCTTCCCGATCCCCCATTCGCTGTGATGGCATTTCAGTCTCAGTCACAGAGGCCGATGTCAGGAAATCCTTCAGAGGGGTGAACCCCCGAAAAGCACCTGGACCTGATGGTATACCCGGCCGTGTTCTAAAAACCTGTGCGGACCAACTGGCGGGAGTTTTTACGGACATTTTCAACCTCTCACTTTGAGGTCTGAGGTCCCCACCTGCTTTAAAAGGGCATCAATTATACCGGTGCCCAAGAAGAGTAAGGTGACGTGCCTCAATGACTATCGACCAGTGGCACTAACGCCGGTGGTGATGAAGTGCTTTGAGAGGTTGATCATGGAGCAAATCAACTCCTACATTGACAAAAACCTGGACCCACTGCAGTTCGCGTACCGCCACAACAGATCAACGGTGGATGCGATCTCGCTGGCCCTCCACTCCGCACTGGACCACTTGGACAACAAAAACTCATATGTCAGGCTGTTATTCATTGATTACAGCTCGGCATTTAACACAATCATCCCCTCCAAACTGGTTACCAAACTCGCAAAACTGGGTCTCTGCGCATCCCTCTGCAACTGGATCCTCGACTTCCTCGTCCACAGACCACAGTCTGTTCGTATTGGTGGAAATGTGTCAGCCTCAATAACAATCAGCACGGGAGCACCTCAAGGCTGCGTGCTCAGCCCCCTGCTGTACTCACTCTATACCCATGACTGCGTAGCGAACCACAGTGCGAACTCCATCATCAAGTTCGCTGACGACACCACTATTGTGGGGCGTATCACTGATGGGGATGAGTCAGAGTACAGAAGAGAGATCGAGCAACTGTCCATATGGTGCCAGCGCAATAACCTGGCCCTGAACACCAGCAAAACCAAGGAACTGATTGTGGACTTTGGAAGGAGTAGGAGGGGGACCCACAGCCCCATTTATATCAACGGGTCGATGGTTGAAAGGGTCAAGAACTTCAAATTCCTGGGGGTGCACATCTCTGAAGATCTTTCCTGGTCCGAGAACACGAACGCAATTATCAAAAAAGCTCATCAGCGCCTCTACTTCCTGAGAAGATTACGGAGAGTCGGATTGTCAAGGAAGACTCTCTCTAACTTCTACAGGTGCACAGTCGAGAGCACGCTGACCGGTTGCATCGTGGCTTGGTTCGGAAATTTGAGCGCCCTGGAGAGGAAAAGACTACAAAAAGTAGTAAACACTGCCCAGTCCATCATCGGCTCTGACCTTCCTTCCATCGAGGGGATTTATCGCCGTCGCTGCCTCAAAAAGGCTGGCAGTATCATCAAAGACCCACACCATCCTGGCCACACACTGATCTCCCTGCTACCTTCAGGTAGAAGGTACAGGAGCCTGAAGACTGCAACAACCAGGTTCAGGAATAGCTACTTCCCCTCAGCCATCAGGCTGTTAAACCTGGCTCGGACAAAACTCTGATTATTAGCAACCACTTTCTGTTATTTGCACTACCAGTTTATTTATTCATGTGTGTATATATTTATATCATGGTATATGGACACATTTATCTGTTTTGTAGTAAATGCCTACTATTTTCTGTGTGCTTAAGCAAAGCAAGAATTTCATTGTCCTATACAGGGACACATGACAATAAACTCACTTGAACTTGAACTTGAACTTATAACCATGTTAATGCTTTAAACAGAAACTCAACCATTTCCAAGTATATTCAACATATTGTATTTCTACAACATTTAAAATGCTATTAATACAATACAATACAATTCAATTCAATTTATTGTCATTTGGACCCCTTGAGGTCCAAACGAAATGTCGTTTCTGCAGCCATACATAACAAACAAATAGACCCAAGACACAACATAATTTACATAAACATCCATCACATTGCTGTGATGGAAGGCCAAAAAAACTTATCTCTCCACTGCACTCTCCCCCCCGATGTCAGAGTCAAAGTCAAAGCCCCCGGCTGGCGATGGCGATTGTCCCGCGGCCATTAAAGCCGCGCCGGGTGATGCAAGGTCGCGCACCGGGTCTTGTTGTTAGAGCCCCCGGCAAGAGCTCGCAGTCCCGCGGCCATTCCAAGCCGCGCGGGGCGGTGCTGTAAGGCCCCGCTCCAGGAGCTCTTCAACCTCGCAACTCGGGCGGGAGAAGTCGCCGTTGCGGAAGCCCCGAAAAGCGGTCTCCCTCCAGGGACCCGCGGGCTCCCGGTGCCGCCGTCCGCCAGACGCGCAGTTGCAGCCTCCGAAACTCCGGGGGTCGGGTCGCAGCAGCGTCCACCACCGCTCCACCCGATCTGGACTCGGCCAGCTCCGCGACGGTGAGGTGAGTAGTCGGCACCAGAGCCCCCGGTCTTCCTGTTGGAGCATATATTGTTATGTACAGAGCCAACATATACAAAGTACAGCACCAACAAGAACATTTCAAGCAGAGTTGTTCAAGGAAACCAATCCAAGATATGTTTAAACAGCAGAGGGTGAATACAGTGAGGCAATCATCGTTGTATAGAATGGGATAGAATCAAAGCTCAACAAAATGAGCCTAGTTTTGGACAAAGCTAGTTATTTTCCTCAATGGAATAAAAGTTTAGAAAGAAGAAAGCTTTGCTTCTGTTCAGAGAGAGGAGAATTGATGGGGAACAAGATAAAATGATTGCTCATTGCTTAAATACAAATTTAGCATACAAAAACCTTAACGTTTATTTAGATGAGTGCTTGAGAAAACACATGTAATAAAAATAATAAGGGAGTAATGAATGCTCCACTAACGGTTTTGGAATCAAAGTTCACAATTCAAATGAAAAAATGATCAACACTTGAAACATAAAAAGGTGCATTGAAAGAGGGAAGGGAGCGAGAAATCGCACATGGTCAATGGGATAAATTATCTAACCGTGTTCTCAAAATAGAAAAGGTACAAGAAAATGTGACAATGTTAGCATCCTTCTATCTCACTTATTATCTATAGGAAAATTATACAATGAAACTGTAGATTGGTTACTTTACTGACTAACCAATGTAGTGTTTTATTACTATTAGCTCTGCCAACTACCACACCATTCATATTCTCGCAACCCGACATATGCTGACAGTCAGTACTGCTGTACAGTAGAAGTTACATGCTGTAGTGTGATGTATGTATTGCTCAATAAATACTGTTGTACCGGATCAGTGAGTCTGTTTCATTCACTCAACAGAAACCTTTAAGTAAATCAAAAAATAATTTTCTTTGAATTACCTTTTGAGCAGAAGATGATGGTGACACTGTCCCTTTCGGAGGTGAATCCTCATTATCCAATACACCAGAACCACTCGAATACTTTCCACTCCATGTTGAAGACTAGTTGGATCGAAGACAAAGCAACATAGGAAGTTAATGATCATTCAAATCTGATAAGCATAGCATCATCCTTGATTTATGACATTTAATTTCATCCACAAGATACTGTAATAACAGCCTTCCCAAATTTGATTTATGTCAAAGGTTATGGGGAGAAGGCCGGAGAAGGGGATTGAGGCGGAAACATATCAGTCATCATCAAATGGCAGAGCAGACATAGAAGCATAGAAACATAGAAATTAGGTGCAGGATTAGGCCATTCGGCCCTTCGAACCTGCACCGCCATTCAATATGATCATGGCTGATCATCCAACTCAGTATCCTGTACCTGCTTTCTCTCCATACCCCCTGATCCCTTTAGCCACAAGGGCCACATCTAACTCCCTCTTAAATATAGCCAATGAACTGGCCTCAACTACCTTCTGTGGCAGAGAATTCCACAGACTCACCACTCTCTGTGTGAAAAAAGATATTCTCATCTCGGTCCTAAAAGATTTCCCCCTTATCCTTAAACTGTGACCTCTTGTTCTGGACTTCCCCAACATCGGGAACAATCTTCCTGCATCTAGCCTGCCCAACCGCTTAAGAATTTTGTAAGTTGCTATAAGATCCCCCCTCAATCTTCTAAATTCTAGCGAGTACAAGCCGAATCTATCCAGTCTTTCTTCATATGAAAGTCCTGACATCCCAGGAATCAGTCTGGTGAACCTTCTCTGTACTCCCTCTATGGCAAGGATGTCTTTCCATCAGACTTGATGAACCAAATGGCCTAATTCTGCTCCTGTGTCTAATGATCTTAAACATTGCAAATTATTGTTCAAACCTTATTCTCTTTCCTCCAGGGTCTTGTTGCCATGGGCATGGTATTAAAGGATTTTGTTTTATGGTAATTGCGTTGCAAAATATGCAGGGTGGAAAATCATTGTTGCACAAAGAAACACAAAGGGGCAAGATAAAGAACGAGCTATTCCAGTGCAACAAAGGTACACAAAAAATGCTGGAGAAACTCAGCGGGTGCAGCAGCATCTATGGAGCAAAGGAAGTAGGCAATGTTTCGGGCCAACACCCTTCTAGCTGCCTCTTGAAAGCATCCAGAGAACCGGCCTCCACCGCCCTCTGAGGCAGAGAATTCTACAGACTCGTCACTCTCTGTGAGAAAAAGTGTTTCCTCGCCTCCGTTCTAAATGGCTTACTCCTTATTCTTAAACTGTGGCCCTGGTTCTGGACTCCCCCAACATCGGGAACATGATTCCTACCTCTAGTGTGTCCAAGCCCTTAACAATCTTATATGTTTCAATGAGATCCCTTCTCATCCTTCCAAACTCCAGAGTGTACAAGCCCAGCTGCTCCATTCTCTCGGCATATGACAGTCCTGCCATCCCGGGAATTAACCTGGTAAACCTACGCTGCACTCCCTCAATGGTAAAGTGCAGGTGTGATAAGAAAACCTGTCGCTGGCAATTCTAGTTTCAACCTATATATTATACACAAATGGCTTTCTGCACTGCTATAGTCATAGAGTGATACAGTGTGGAAACAGGCTCTTTGGCTCAACTTTCCCAGACCTGCCAACATGTCCCAGCTACACTAGTCCCACCTGAAGATAGACACAAAAAACTGGAGGGACCTAGCAGGACAGGCAGCATCTCTGGAGAGAAGGAATGAGTGATGTTTCAGGTCGAGACCATTCTTCAGACTCTGAAGAAGAGTCTCGACCCGAAACGTCAACCATTCCTTCTCTCCAGCGATGCTGCCTGTCCCACTGAGTTACTCCAGCTTGTTGTGTCTATCTTCAGTTTAAATCAGTATCTGCAGTTTCTTCCTACACACTAGTCACACCTGCCCGCATTTGGCCCATATCCCTCCAAACCTGTCTTATCCATGAACCTGTCTAATCATTGGGATAGTTCCTGCCTCAATAGTACCTCCTCTGTCACCTTATTCTATACCCCACCATGCTTTGTGTGAAAAAGTTACCCATCAAATTGTTATTAATTTTTTCCCCTTCACCTTAATCCAATAGGTCCTATTTGACCAAAATACTTAAAGCATCAAAACTAATTTCAGTTTATATTTCAGTTGGCAACTGGAAAGAAAATTTTACCATTTATTTTCCACGCTTTCTTTAATTTTCTCAGTGGAGCCATGGTCTATGAATAAGATAGACAGATTATTGAAGCAAAACAGTTATACATAATGCAATATTGACGGCAAAAAAGCAAGGAAATGGACAGGCACAATGTAACAGCAAAAATTGAAATATAATAATCAAAACTCTACTGAAGAGCTTCCTAACCAGCGTCACCCCATTGGAAACAACACCAACTGAAGCTCACCTCCAGTTGTGGAAGAACAGACTAGCCACTGTCCCTATTTCCACCAAGATGGGCACATACCAGCTTAGATTAGTTTTGGAGAGACGATGGAGAAGGTTAATCCTTCGAACATGTCATTGTTACGGAGACACGAGGAGCTTTCTAATATCTGAAGCAATGAGCTGGAGTTCGAAGAAGATTGCCGTAACAAGTCGGAAAAACCTTACTGTTTTCTATCTACAATAAAGAAAATATTCATCAAAAGACTGAAGCTTTATGAATGGAGAAGCTCTGAATCCCACATAATGTCTTTCACGTTCCTCTTGAGAACGCTCTGCTTCCAGCAGTGTGTCCTGCTTCTCTTTCAGCTCCTGGCTAAGGCTACGTATCAGGCGTAGTATATCTTCCACCTTATCCTGGTTAGCTTCTGATTCCATGAGTATCTTCACGCTTTCAAATAGCCTTCTAATCCTCTTCCACAACTTGTTCCTATTCAGTCTCCTTGAGAACATGAATTTGACCTTTCTCAGTGAGTTTAACTTGTCTGGCTGGTCTTTCTTCACCATGTGCTCCTTCAAGCATCAAGCTTCTAGCTCCTTCACTCATAACGTGACATAATTTCAGATAACCACTTCTTTGCCTTTTTCTTGAAACCATTGAATATCTTCTTCGTGTATTCATCCCACTGGGTATGTCTTCTGCGTTCTTCCCAAGACAGCACTGAACACAGCAGTACATTCTGTTTCTTGCCAACCTCCTTGTAGACGTTCCATAGTTGGTTCATATTAGATTTCACCTTGATCACGTTCTGTTCTGATTCCATTAGTTTTTTCTGTGTATCAATTAATCTGGTCACCTGCAACCATAATTCATTTCTCTCTTTCTCGGTTTCCCTCAAACAGGCAGCATGTGAAATATCTGTTTCTTCAAGTTGTCTTGGTCTTTCTTCACCACCACGTGGTTCTATTGGCATCGCTCTGCCTTCATCTTCTAAATTCATGATTTAAAAGAGGTCTTGGCAGATTGCCAAGTCTTTAAATTAATTGAACAAGTCTCTGCTTCTCAGTGACTCTATTATGTCAACAATTTATTTTCAAAAGTAAAACATACTGATAATGTAGAGAACATCTCTCGAACACCAGGTACAAAATGTAGCTCTATTCAATGGAATGCACTTATCAGGAGCAACTCAAAACAATCCAAGGTCGGTCTGCTTTCCCCCAGACAAGCTGGAGAAAACACTTTCTGAGTTCTGTTACAGAAGTCTTTTGTTTAATGCCGTGGTTTTAATTCAAAGTGTAATAATCGATTTGTACTCACAAATCCAGTGATACGTCTTCAGATACGTCCCGATGCTGTTGATAGACCTCAAAGACCTTCTCTGGCCAAGATCTAGTTCTTCCTGCAACCACTTTCTTCTGGCTAAAACCTCTCAGAGCTTCTCCATTCATTAGGCTTCAGCACACAGTCTTTTGATGAATATTTTCTCTATTGTAGATAGAAAACAGTAAGATACATCCAAGGTTTTTCCGACTTGTTACGGCAATCTTCTTCGAACTCCAGCTCATTACTTCAGATATTAGAAAGCTCCTCGTGTCTCCGTAACAATGACATGTTCGAAGGATTAACCTTCTCCATCGTCTCTCCAAAACTAATCTAAAAACTAAACTTCTGCGCAAGCAATTAAGCTGCAAACACGCCCAAAGACACGTCATAAATCCCACCCACATTATAACGGGCAGTCTAAAATTTAAAGGCACATGCCATCCACAATGACATGCAAAACAGGCCAAATGGCCACTACACCCGATGTGGCCCCGTTTGTGCATTTTCACCCTTGACCGCCCGACCCCGGTTCGCAGTCGGTTGAGACATCTCCGGTTCAGCCAGTGTTCGTTCATCAGCACCTGGTGGTAAGTGCTCTGCTGGCTGCTGGTATGTGCCCATCTTGGTGGAAATAGGGACAGTGGCTAGCCTGTTCTTCCACATCTGGAGGTGAGCTTCAGTTGGTGTTGTTTCCAATGGGGTGACGCTGGTTAGGAAGCTCTTCAGTAGAGTTTTGATTATTATATTTCAATTTTTGCTGTTACATTGTGCCTGTCCACTTCCTTGCTTTTTTGCCGTCAATATTGCATTATGTATAACTGTTTTGCTTCAATAATCTGTCTATCTTATTCATAGACCATGGCTCCACTGAGAAAATTAAAGAAAGCGTGGAAAATAAATGGTAAGATTTTCTTTCCAGTTGCCAACTGAAATATAAACTGAAATTAGTTTTGATGCTTTAAGTATTTTGGTCAAATAGGACCTATTGGATTAAGGTGAAGGGGAAAAAATTAATAACAATTTGATGGGTAACTTTTTCACACAAAGCATGGTGGGGTATAGAACAAGGTGACAGAGGAGGTACTATTGAGGCAGGAACTATCCCAATGATTAGACAGGTTCATGGATAAGACAGGTTTGGAGGGATATGGGCCAAATGCGGGCAGGTGTGACTATTGTGTAGGAAGAAACTGCAGATACTGATTTAAACTGAAGATAGACACAACAAGCTGGAGTAACTCAGTGGGACAGGCAGCATCGCTGGAGAGAAGGAATGGTTGACGTTTCGGGTCAAGACTCTTCTTCAGAGTCTGAAGAATGGTCTCGACCTGAAACATCACTCATTCCTTCTCTCCAGAGATGCTGCCTGTCCTGCTAGGTCCCGCCAGTTTTTTGTGTCTATCTTCAGGTGGGACTAGTGTAGCTGGGACATGTTGGCAGGTCTAGGAAAGTTGAGCCAAAGAGCCTGTTTCCACACTGTATCACTCTATGACTATAGCAGTGCAGAAAGCCATTTGTGTATAATATATAGGTTGAAACTAGAATTGCCAGCGACAGGTTTTCTTATCACACCTGCACTTTACCATTGAGGAGTGCAGCGTAGGTTTACCAGAATAATTCCCGGGATGGCAGGACTGTCATATGCCGAGAGAATGGAGCAGCTGGGATTGTACACTCTGGAGTTTGGAAGGATGAGAAGGGATCTCATTGAAACATATAAGATTGTTAAGGGCTTGGACACACTAGAAGTAGGAATCATGTTCCCGATGTTGGGGGAGTCCAGAACCAGGGCCACAGTTTAAGAATAAGGAGTAAGCCATTTAGAACGGAGGCGAGGAAACACTTTTTCTCACAGAGAGTGACGAGTCTGTAGAATTCTCTGCCTCAGAGGGTGGCGGAGGCAGGTTCTCTGGATGCTTTCAAGAGGCAGCTAGAAGGGTGTTGGCCCGAAACATTGCCTACTTCCTTTGCTCCATAAATGCTGCTGCACCCACTGAGTTTCTCCAGCATTTTTTGTGTACCTTTGTTGCACTGGAATAGCTCGTTCTTTATCTTGCCCCTTTGTGTTTCTTTGTGCAACAATGATTTTCCACCCTGCATATTTTGCAACGCAATTACCATAAAACAAAATCCTTTAATACCATGCCCATGGCAACAAGACCCTGGAGGAAAGAGAATAAGGTTTGAACAATAATTTGCAATGTTTAAGATCATTAGACACAGGAGCAGAATTAGGCCATTTGGTTCATCAAGTCTGATGGAAAGACATTCTTGCCATAGAGGGAGTACAGAGAAGGTTCACCAGACTGATTCCTGGGATGTCAGGTCTTTCATATGAAGAAAGACTGGATAGACTCGGCTTGTACTCGCTAGAATTTAGAAGATTGAGGGGGATCTTATAGCAACTTACAAAATTCTTAAGGGGTTGGGCAGGCTAGATGCAGGAAGATTGTTCCCGATGTTGGGGAAGTCCAGAACAAGGGGTCACAGTTTAAGGATAAGGGGGAAATCTTTTAGGACCGAGATGAGAATTTTTTTTTTCACACAGAGAGTGGTGAATCTGTGGAATTCTCTGCCACAGAAGGTAGTTGAGGCCAGTTCATTGGCTATATTTAAGAGGGAGTTAGATGTGCCCTTTGTGGCTAAAGGGATCAGGGGGTATGGAGAGAAAGCAGGTACAGGATACTGAGTTGGATGATCAGCCATGATCATATTGAATGGCGGTGCAGGTTCGAAGGGCCGAATGGCCTACTCCTGCACCTAATTTCTATGTTTCTATGTTTCTATGTCTGCTCTGCCATTTGATGATGACTGATATGTTTCCGCCTCAATCCCCTTCTCCTGCCTTCTCCCCATAACCTTTGACATAAATCAAATTTGGGAAGGCTGTTATTACAGTATCTTGTGGATGAAATTAAATGTCATAAATCAAGGATGATGCTATGCTTATCAGATTTGAATGATCATTAACTTCCTATGTTGCTTTGTCTTCGATCCAACTAGTCTTCAACATGGAGTGGAAAGTATTCGAGTGGTTCTGGTGTATTGGATAATGAGGATTCACCTCCGAAAGGGACAGTGTCACCATCATCTTCTGCTCAAAAGGTAATTCAAAGAAAATTATTTTCCATCATTTTTGATTTACTTAAATGTTTCTGTTGAGTGAATGAAACAGACTCACTGATCCGGTACAACAGTATTTATTGAGCAATACATACATCACACTACAGCATGTAACTTCTACTGTACAGCAGTACTGACTGTCAGCATATGTCGGGTTGCGAGAATATGAATGGTGTGGTAGTTGGCAGAGCTAATAGTAATAAAACACTACATTGGTTAGTCAGTAAAGTAACCAATCTACAGTTTCATTGTATAATTTTCCTATAGATAATAAGTGAGATAGAAGGATTCTAACATTGTCACATTTTCTTGTACCTTTTCTATTTTGAGAACACGGTTAGATAATTTATCCCATTGACCATGTGCGATTTCTCCCTCCCTTCCCTCTTTCAATGCACCTTTTTATGTTTCAAGTGTTGATCATTTTTTCATTTGAATTGTGAACTTTGATTCCAAAACCGTTAGTGGAGCATTCATTACTCCCTTATTATTTTTAGGTACATGTGTTTTCTCAAGCACTCATCTAAATAAACGTTAAGGTTTTTGTATGCTAAATTTGTATTTAAGCAATGAGCAATCATTTTATCTTGTTCCCCATCAATTCTCCTCTTTCTGAACAGAAGCAAAGCTTTTTATTTTTAAACTTTTATTCCATTGTGGAAAATAACTAGCTTTGGCCAAAACTAGGCTCATTTTGTTGAGCTTTGATTCTATCCCATTCTATACAACGATGATTGCCTCACTGTATTCACCCTCTGCTGTTTAAACATATCATGGATTGGTTTCCTTGAACAACTCTGCTTGAAATGTTCTTGTTGGTGCTGTACTTTGTATATGTTGGCTCTGTACATAACAATATATGCTTAATAGCATTTTAAATGTTGTAGAAATACAATATGTTGAATATACTTGGAAATGGTTGAGTTTCTGTTTAAAGCATTAACATGGGTATAATGTGGAGATTTAATCCCCAAATCTTAAAAGATAAGTCATGTAATGAATATCTAGTAAAACAGATTAAAATGTTTTTTGAGGCTAACGATAGCCCTGAAATCTCTGCCTCCCTTCTTTGGGAGACATTTAAAGCATTTGTACGAGGAGCATTAATTTCTTCCCAATCATTTTTTAATAAAGAGAATAGGGCCAAACAACAGAAACTGGAAATGGAAATAAAGCAATTAGACACAGAAAATGCAGCAGCACCATCCACGATAAAACACAATAAAATTGCAGTATTGAAATATAAATTAAACAAGATTTATTCAGACCAAGTTATAAAACTTTATCAACATACAAAACAATTAAATTTTGAATTTGGTGTCAAACCACAAAAACTATTAGCGCGTCAACTTCGCAAATTGGACGGGGAAAAAACAATATACAAAATTAGAACAGACAAGGGAGAAACATTAACACTGCCTAAAGATATTAATGATAGATTTCTACAATACTACCAAAAATTGTATTCATCTAAAATAACAGAACAATCAACGGGAATGGAAACATTTTTACAGAATTGTAAGTTTGCGGGTCTAGATCAGAAAGAGAGAGAATTGCTAGGGGCTGAAATTACGATAAAAGACATTGAAGAATCAATAAAGTCCTTAAAAAACGGAAAGGCGGCAGGACCCGATGGTCTAAATTCGGAATTTTATAAAAAAAATTATGATTTGCTTTCCCCACGCCTACAGACAATGTACAAATATGCTTATACTCAACAGAAACTCCCAGAAACTCTAAATGAATCAACAATCATACTTATACCAAAAACGGACAAGGATCTTGAAGACCCAGGTTCATACAGAGCTATAGCCCTCTTAAATACTGATCAGAAAATATTAACTAAGATTCTATCTAATAGATTGAGCTTAGTGATCAGTAAATTAATACATCCTGACCAAACAGGGTTTATCCCCAAACGGTATTCATTTTTTAATCTGAGAAGATTATTTAATATTATATATTCCAATAGAATCCCTAACGCAGAGCTAGCAATTATCTCGTTAGATGCTGAAAAAGCATTTGACCAGGTAGAATGGCCATATTTATTTTCGGTGATGGAAAAATTTCAACTAGGAGAGAAGTACTGTACATGGGTTAAATTGTTATATTCTAACCCAACAGCTAGAATATTAACAAACAAAATGTTATCAACTAAATTTAATCTCTCTAGAGGCTGTAGACAAGGATGCTCACTATCCCCACTATTATTTGCTCTTGCAATCGAACCCCTAGCAGAAAGCGTTAGAAACCATCCAGGAATATTTGGATACAATACTAGAGACACAAGGAATAAAATCTCCTTATATGCAGATGATATACTAATATATATTACAAAATTAGAAACTAGTATTCCAAACCTATTAAATCTAATAACTCAATTTGGTCAGTTTTCGGGATATAGAATCAATTGGAATAAAAGCGAAATCATGCCAATAACAAAATTCAATTTACATACAATACAACAATCCCCTTTTAAAATAGTTAAAGATAAATTTAACTAAGACATATACCTCTTTATTTAAACTAAATTTCCCACCCTTACTGAATAAACTACATAAGAATATTCAATACTGGAAAACACTCCCCATTTCAATGCTTGGGAGAATTAATGCTATAAAAATGATTTTTTTACCGCAACTGCTGTACCTACTTCAATTAATTCCGATATATATCCCAAAAACTTTTTTCAAAAAAGTCGACTCCATTGTTACAAGTTTTGTCTGGGATTATAAGAATCATAGAATAAGTAAAAAACATTTATGTAAATCAAAGATAAATGGAGGTCTGGCTTTGCCAAATTTCTTATTTTATTTTTGGGCAGTCCATATTAAAAACATGAATTTTTGGCTGGAAGAGATGGACCAACAACCAGATTGGCTAATGATGGAAAAGGAAGACTGTCTACCTTTTGAAATTGGACCGATCATATTTGCCCCCACAAAACTGCACAAAAAAACCTATAAAGAAAACCCCATAATACATAGTGGAATACGAATTTGGAAACAAATAAAAAAAGATTTAAAATTGAATAATATACCACTCTGCCTTCCCATTGTAAATAATCCTTTATTCAAATCATCCTTTATGGACAAAGGTTTCACACAATGGAAAAATCATGGAATCAAAAATATAGGACATCTTTATGGGAAAGGTACTTTTCTTTCATTCCAAGAGTTACAACTGAATTATGGACTGCACTCAAATAATTTCTTCAGATATCTACAAATTAGAGATTATGTTAAATCTAATACACAAGTTTACAGGAATAGGGAATCAGAAATTCTTGATGAATGTCTGAACAAGCATCCTAATACTGAAAAACTAATAGCTTATATTTATAACACCTTACTAAATAACGAGGTACCACCGACCGAACCATATAGATACAAATGGGAAAATGAAATAGGTCATCCTATCACGAAAGATATGTGGGACGAAAGTTTACAACAAATACATCAATGTTCATTAAATGCCAGACATACTTTAATACAATTCAAGGTCTTACATAGACTACACTTCTCTAAAATAAAACTAAATAGAATCTTCCCACAAATCTCTCCTATTTGTGATAAATGTCTACATTTAGAGGCTAATTTAACACATACGTATGCAAACTGTATAAAACTTAAACATTTCTGGACAGATATTTTTGAAATAACTTCAGAAGTTATTAATACAAAACTGGACCCAGACACAAAATTAATAATACTTGGAATATCAGAACAAAGCTTAACACTCACACCAAACCAAAGAAACTTCCTCAATTACAGTATAATAACCGGAAAAAATTAATATTAAAATTTTGGAAAGGCCCTACAACCCCCACAATTAAAATGTGGATTACGGAAATGTCGGAGACCCTATACTTAGAAAGAATTAGACTTGTCTTAATGGACAAACAAGATCTTTTCCATAAAATTTGGGCTCCATTCATTAACTATCTGAAGGGATAGATTGGCACAGCACTAGGACCCAGCTGAAACTTGAACTCAGGAACAGATGAAAAACTATACTCTATACTTTATAACCTACGAACCTATCTCCATTGATGTATTACAGGTAACCCATTCCACCTCCCTTGTTTTCCTGTTGTGTTTTTTTGCTTTCTTTTTTATCTGTAACTTTCTACCCTCTCTTTTTCTCGCTTTCTATAAAAAATAAAAATACTAGAAGCAGAAGTAATTGATAATGGAAAATTTTAATAATGTATGACTGATGTATATGAAAAGTTTTTTTTTACTATAATATGTAACTACATTTTATAATATGTCTACTTCTAATAAATAAATAAAAAATAAAAATTAAAAAAAAATAAAAAAAACATGGGTATAATGTGCTTATCCAATATATATAAATGTATATTACAACCATATTAATGCTTTAACTGTTATAACTGGATGTACTGTTCACTTGGCTACTTTTTAATCTAATTAACGAGAAGTAGAATTGGGTAGATAATTGAATTTAATTTTAATGTAGATGGGTACAATTGACACCATTATTTTAATTTTTTAATGGTTCATTTATTACACGAGGTGGCATTTTCCATTTTATATGATTCACTTTATAATTGTTCAGTATGCACCTTCGGAAAAAGAGAGGACCCGCCTGGAAAAACCTAAGAAAACGCAAGAGCAAAAAGAAGAAAGAATCCAGAAACTGGCGGAAGAGAAAAAACAAAAATGCGAAGAGCTTAAAACGTAAGCACGTGCAAATCTAAATGCAATATTCAAATCTGACGCTCGACGAGCAACAGAATACATTTTGATTTTAAAAAAATGTCCAGATCGTGAATCTAATTATGGACAAAAAAAATTTCCCCGTGTTGCTATTTTACCCTCAGAAATAGCTTATCTTCATCTGTTGGTACACAAAATTGCTGGGGAAACTCAGCGGGTGCAGCAGCATCTATGGAGCGAAAGAAATAGGCGACGTTTCGGGCCGAAACCCTTCTCTTCATCTGTTGGTTATTTATAACCACACAAATTGTTGTCCTTGCTAATTTTCTTTGACTAAAACAAATCAATAATTCACATTTCTTGCTGGAATCGCTACCTTTTGTATGTGGAGTATCTTAATTGTTTAAATGCTTAATTTAAGTTATAAAGTAGGAACTGTATTGCTGCTTCTGGTTCATTCTGTGCACGCTTTTCCACAGTTCTGAGTTCAATATTTCCCCCCCCTCAGAGAGCGGAAGTTACGGCTGACACCTGTTGTAGAAGCTTGTCTTCCAGTTGAACAGCAAAAAGCAAAGAAGAAAAGTCAAATTGAACCAAGTCGTGAAAAGTCGTTATAATCCCAGAGGCCTGCCTGTAGGTAGTTTAATTTGCAATGATAGTATTTCATAGTGTAGGTGGTAGAAGAATTGTGTTGGAATTGATGAGCATGAGAAAGTTAGAGGTGAAGAAGAAAGTTCGGGGGACAATATGGTTCGGTCTAAACTTAGTATTTTGCAAGTAATCCAAATGCTGAACAGGTGGGCCAGTACAATTGTATTCTTCTGTTGAATTTTAGTCACCTCAAGGAGCTGGTGTGACATTTTATATCTTGTTGCAGTTGCATGAGGAAAAAATTGCTGAAGAGAGTGCAATAAAGATACAAACAGTTAAGAAGGTAACAGGAGAGTCTCAAAGGTGGCAAGATGACAGAAACCAGAGATTGCAACAGGTAACCAAAAATGCTGGAGAAACTCAGTGGGTGCAGCAGCATCTATGGAGCGAAGGAAATGCGCAATGTTTCGGGCCGAAACCCTTCTTCAGACTGATAGGGGGTGGTGGGGAGAAGGAAGGAAAAGGGAGGAGGTGGAGCCCGAAGGCTGGGGGATGGGAGGAGACAGCTCGAGGGCTGAGGAAGGGGAGGAGACAGCAAGGGCTAACAAAATTGGGAGAATTCAATGTTCATGCCCGCTGGCTGCAGACCCCCCAAGCGGAATATGAGGTGTTGCTCCTCCAATTTCCGGTGTTGCTCGCTCTGGCCATGGAGGAGACCCAGGACAGAGAGGTCGGATTCGGAGTGGGAGGGGGATTTGAAGTGCTGAGCCACCGGGAGGTCAGGTAGGTTCTTGCGGACTGAGCGAAGGTGTTCGGCGAAACGATGGCCCAACCTCCGCTTGGTCTCACCGATGTAGAGCAGCTGACATCTAGAGCAGCGGATGCAGTAGTTGAGGTTGAAGGAGATGCAGGTGAACCTCTGTCGCACCTGGAACGACTGCTTGGGTCCTTGAATGGAGTCGAGGGGGGAGGTAAAGGGACAGGTGTTGCATTTCTTGCGGTTGCAACAGAAAGTGCCCGGGGAGGGGGTGGTACGGGAGGGAAGGGAAGAATTGACAAGGGAGTTGCGGAGGGAGCGGTCTTTGCGGAAGGCAGACATGGGGGGAGATGGGAAGATGTGGCGAGTGGTGGGGTCACGTTGGAGGAGGCGAAATTGACGGAGAATTATTTGTTGTATGTGACGGCTGGTGGGGTGAAAGTTGAGGACTAGGGGGACTCTGCCCTTGTTGCAACAGGTAATATTGCTTTGCTAACCCTTTATGTTCACTGATTAATTTCTCTTTGTATGACTTGCAGATGACACAAATTGATGGAGTTGTGGAGCTCCTGAATTGGCTCAATCTGTTTAAAAGGAAGAACACTGATGTGCCTTCTTGGGTCGCCATAGCCCCTGGTGGCATGGTTATCTCAGTCATTGAGGCCAACGCCTGCAGAGACCCTTCAGGATGGTGAACCTTTGAAAAGTGTCAAATCCTGATATTGTACCTGGCCATTTTCTCAAATGCTGCGTAGACCAACTCCATCAGTCTGAAGAAGGGTTTTGTCCCGAAACGTTGCCTATTTCCTTCGCTCCATAGATGCTGCTGCACCCGCTGAGTTTCTCCAGCATTTTTGTCTACCTTAGACCAACTGAAGTCTTTGTGGAAATCTTCCATGCTCTCATTTATTTCCTGCCATCAGAAAGGAGGAGTATGATTCTAAAAACCATGACCACCAGGTTTAAGAATAGCTTCTTCCCAAAACCACCAGGCTCTTGAATATTACAAAAGCACCAACGAGACTATGATCTAGAACAGTCTTGGTCACACTAAGGACTTTGGGCTTTTTTGCACTGATATTGTTTTTATTTATTTTTTTAACTTTTTGTTTGGTATCCATGAGTACCGGGTTTTACAGGCCTGTCCGCTGCTGCAATTAAGAATTTTATTGTTCTGTTGTCGGTACACATGGAAATGAAACACACAGCTTCCTACAGAGTAAAGCTAGAAAACAAATTACAAGCTAATGACATCAAAGGGGTGTGGCAATGTCTGCAGGCTATCACAGACTATAAAACCAAGCACCATGTTCTAGACAGCGACCTCTCCCTCCCTGGGAGGCTCAATGACTTTTACTGTCGTTTTGACAAGGGCGACCATCAGTCCCCCTCTTTAACCATAGAGCTGGGCGACACTACTCCTACTGTCTCAGAACATGACGTCAGAACCCTGCTCCGCCAGCTTAACACCAGGAAGGCAGCAGGGCCTGACGGTGTGGCGCCTGCTACATTAACACACTGCTCTAATGAACTGACACCCGTCCTCATCTCCATTTTCATCTGGTCACTTCAACTCTCAATTGTGCCTGCTTGTTTCAAGTCAGCTGTGATCGTACCAGTCCCCAAGAAAAATAACATCACTTGTCTTAACGACTATAGGCCTGTTGCCTTAACTTCAGTCATCATGAAGGTTCTTGAGAGACTGGTATGCAAACATCTTTCCAGCATTACACTTGATCCCTATCAATTCGCCTACAGAGCCAACAGAAGTGTAGATGATGCAGTGTCCCTCTGTGTGCACTCCATCCTCCAACACCTGGAATCCAGATCCACATATGCTCGCATTCTTTTTGTGGATTTTAGCTCCGCATTCAACACCATCGTTCCTGTAAAGTTGATACACACTTTACAGGAACTGGGGGTCAACTCATCTCTATGTAAATGGATCTATAGCTTTCTATGTGACAGAAAACAGGTGGTAAAAATTGGTAATCATGTCTCACTGGCTAGGTTCCTGAACATCGGCGCCCCCCAGGGTTGCGTTTTATCACCTCTTCTGTACTCTGTATACACACATTTTTGCTGTTCACACTCTGACTCTGTCTTGTTATTTAAATTTGCAGATGACACATCTGTGGTAGGTCTTATTACCAATAACATCGAAACCGTTTACCGTAGTGAAGTAGAGGAGCTAGTAAGGTGGTGTGAGAACAACAACCTCATACTTAACATCTCAAAAACTAAGGAGCTGGTTGTTGATTTCAGAAAGAAGGCCACCCCCCTCCTCCCTCTCTTCATCAATGGAGAGGTGGTTGAGAGGGTCACCTCCTTTAAGTTCCTCGGGACCACCATACATCAATCCCTATCATGGGAGCTCAACACCAGTCTCATAATCAGTAAATGCCACCAGCGACTCTACTTCCTGCGGCAGCTCAAAAAATTCAGGGTCAGTCGACCAGCCATGACCCACTTCTATAGGTCTACCATAGAAAGCATACTCACATTCTCCATGCTTGTCTGGTATGGTCACACAACCTCGCAGGATAAGATTCGGCTGGAGAGAATAGTGCGCCGAGCTTCTAAGATCATCGGTTGCAGCAGACTTCCCTCAGTGACATCACTTCACTCAACAAGACTCACCAGAAAGGCCAAAAAAATCATAGCAGACCACTTTCACCCGGCACATTACCTCTTTAATCTCCTCCCATCAGGAAGGAGATATAGAAGCATTAAAAGTAAAACATCTCGCTTCAGAGACAGCACCTACCTCCAAGCCATCAGATATTTGAATTTGCACTAATCACTTTGCACTTTCTTTTGCACTTGCACTTACGCTTAACATGACGCTGCTGGGTACTGTCCTTCCTGTATATATTGTCCTTCATACGGTATTGTCTGTATTATTTATTGTGGTGTATGTGGTGGTTGTATTGTACTGTATTGTATCTGTCTGAGAGCGAACCAAGACACATTCCTATCAACTTGTTGACATGGCAATAAACATTTTGAATCTTGAATCTTGAATCTTGACATTCTTAACTTTTGAAAGTGGCCACATTCAGGGTAAAAAGACATACGACATTCTGGTTTTAATCGGTTTACGTCTTCTGTATAGAAATCATATTGCAACTGTGTAAATATTTGGTTCAGCCACATTTGGAATATAGTGTGCAGTTCTGATTACTACATTACTGGAAGGATGCGGAGAAGGTGCTGAAGAGATTCACCAGGATGCTACCTGGATTGAATGAGATGATATATGGAAAGGCAAAAAACTGCAGTTGGTAAAAAGTCTGAAATTAAAATGCAAAATGGTGGGAATTGAATGCAACATCTCCAAGTTTGCGGATGACACGAAGCTGGGGGGCAGTGTTAGCTGTGAGGAGGCTGCAAGGTGACTTGGATAGGCTGGGTGAGTGGGCAAATGCATGGCAGATGCAGTATAATAGTAAGATTAAACGAGAACTTACCAGTTTGAAGTTTGATCTGTATTTTATGAGGAGTTACGATGAGGGATTACGTGAAGAAGCCCGCCAGGACGCATGTGTATTCTTCAAAGCAGCGGTGTGAAATCACAGATAACTGTAATGACTAAACATAGTAAGATTAGAGAAGAGGTACCAGTTAAGTATATGATCAGGGTGGGAGCGGAGGGCACGTAATCCCTCATCGTAACTCCTCATAAAATACAGATAAAACTTCAAACTGGTAGGTTCTCGTTTTATCTTACTATTTTACTTCGGAGTCACGTGAGTGACTACGTGAAGATTTTAAAGCTCTGTGATTTCATGCCGTGGAACGAGTCCATACATCACGTCTGCCTTGACTGTGGGAGGAATTGTGTTAACGTAATTTGGACATGAATTCGACTTTGAAATCATAAAAATGTTTAACACAAGTTTATAACCCCTTTTATGGGTTTAAATTAATTTACAGAACTTAAATTGTTTCTGCAAACGTTCCAGGTTTCATTACTGGTTTATTACAAAATAATTGAAATGTTTCCCCTCCAGACCATCCTGCTGCCTTGAGGATTTGGTCCATTGGTACCTCCAACTGTATGCTGCCGATGTAGCTGCAGCCCTGGTGGAAAAAGATTTTTAAAAATTTAGTATCCACCCCAGCCTGTGTTAGCAACTGTTTCAGCCATCTTGAGATGGTCTGGACCGTCACTCTTGGTGTGGTTGTTAGTGGCTGACCAAAAAATGCCTTTTCATTGCCTTTTAGGATATTAGTTTTCTTCATGTATAACGACAGATGTCTTGTTATACACAGACGGTCATCTGTTGGGTATGACCTAATTGTATATTGAGGCCTGCTGATCCCTGTCTATTCTGCTTACTATCTCATAAATATGAAACGTAATATTTTCTGTTGAGAAAGTCATGTTGTCCAGTCTGGTGTTTGCAGTGACTGTATCCTTTGTGCCGTGACCAATACCATTAGCATGACTGTTTAATGTCAGTCTGTGTAGGGACAGAACTGTTGCTGGAGATCAATTCCTGAGCATCTTCAGGATTATTCTCACATCCCATATTAGGGAGTTTCTGGTTCCCCTCATGGGTTTTGTACCAGTGGGTGAGTCCCAACAGTGTAATGGTCTGTCCCCTGCCATAGGTAAGTCGATAGGGCACTTCTGGCGCAGTTGATGGCACTATAACTGAGCCCCTCATCATAGTGGAGGCCTGCCAGATATTCCAGAACGGATTGGATGTTCATGTCTCTGATTCCGTGTTTGATACCACTGGGAACCATGCTGGGAACCATGCAATAACCTCACTGTGCTGTTCATTAAATTTGCGTGACCTGGTGTTTGCCAATGAATTTAGTCTTCCTGGTAGGTAAGTGGCTGGTATCCAAATATCTCTCTGGATACACCATTGCCGATTTGTATAGCCAGATTGTCACATGACGTCGATTTGTTTCCACCCTGTGATTAATGTATGCTACCACGGTGGTATGGTATTGGTGGCTCCGCACCCAAGTGTACTGGCATCAGTTTGTAGTACCATGGAAAGGTTACTGACAATGCATGGATAGGAACAAGGCCAGATGTTGTCTATCCACCATTTTAGTTCCATTTTAGCTTGATTGGCAGTTTCACATATCTGTCAAAGTGACCTGCATAATTTAGTGTGCTTGTATTTTGCTCTCTGTATGTTTTGGTAATGTAGAGGTCCAAATTGTGTGGCTGGTAAGGCAGCCATCATTATGCCAATTACTTTAGCTACCGATCTGATGGACGGTTTGCTGATGTCAGTGAGGTTATTGCAAGCCTCTATTAAATCTGTAGCCTTTCCCTTAGGCAGAGTCACCGACATGTGAACTGAGTCAATGGTGAAACCCCAGGTAGTCCATAGTAGTGGAAGACGTTAGTTTAGATTTAACTGGATGAAAAATGAATTCCAGTTTTCCAAATAACCTTTTTGTGGCTGTTACAGTTTGTTTGGCCAATTCCAAAGTTATGCCCATAATGAGTATGTCATCTAAATATGCCATGCCCATGTGTATACGTTTCCGTAGAAACGCTTGGGCTGGTTTCAATTTTTTTGTGAACAGCCTGGGCTGATGATAACCCATTTGGCAATACTTTATACTGTCTGAGTTGTCCCATCCGGTTAAATTTTTGAGTAACATCTGTGGTCACCTCATATAGGCACTGAATGGTAAGCATCTTTTAAATCAGTGCTGGCCATTGAAGTAACCTTAGGGAATTAATTGTTAAGCAGTAACAAAGGTATCTATTTTGTCAGATCTATGATGATGCGATGACCATCGTCTTTTTTGTTCTGATAAATATATTGGACACGAATTCTAATGGTTCGTGTTGAGTTTTCTCAATTACACCTTTTATGTGAAGCCGCTTCAGTTCAGCTTGCGCTTTTGATATCCCTTTATCAAAAGCACGAATATTCGGCTCAGTATATGTTGAACTGGAGGGCTGTACTTGTGTATAAACTCTATTGTATATCCCTGGATACGGCTTAATCATGCTTCATGCATTCAGAAAAGAGTGTCATCTCCACCCAATCTCCGTACCCACTGTATATTGTAGGGAACCAGACCCACCTACCTCTATAGTTACCAGTGGCAGGTTTACTTTTCGTAGGTTCTTCGCTGTTGTTGTAGCGCTGGGGTCTGGATTTTCGGTTTGGTTGGCGTTGGAGGTCCCGCATCTTCCGAGAAGGCCGGTCTGGGCCATGGCCTAAAAGACTCATGTTTTTGAGTACCGGTCCTTCGAGCTTTCACCAGTTTTGCTGGTGGGTGCGTGGGGGTGCTAGGTTCCAGTAGGTTCTCTTGTTCCTGCACCCCCTGCACACTTTCTCCCCCGCCAGCTTTCAACAGCCTTCTGTAGAAAAAAAGTAAGTAAGAAAACGACGTTCCCTTACCTACTGTTGCAGGTTCAAAAATCCTGCCATTTGGGAGGAACGTCCTTCCTCCCGACAATGAAGAGTTGCAATGCGTGTAGCGCAATGACACGCATGCGTCCTGGCGGGCTTCTTCACGTAGTCAATCACGTGACTCCGAAGTAAAATGAGGATAAATGTGAGGTTATCCACTTTGGTGGCAAAAACAGCAAAGTAGGCTATTATCTGAATGGTGGCCGATTAGGAAAAGGGGAGATGCAACGAGACCTGGGTGTCATGGTACACCAGTCATTGAAAGTAGGCATGCAGGTGCAGCAGGCAGTAAAGAAAGCAAATGGTATGTTAGCATTCATAGCAAAAAGATTTGAGTATAGGAGCAGGGAGATTCTACTGCAGTTGTACAGGGTCTTGGTGAGACCACACCTGGAGTATTGCGTACAGTTTTGGTCTTCAAATCTGAGGAAAGACATTCTTGCCATAGAGGGAGTACAGAGAAGGTTCACCAGACTGATTCCTGGGATGTCAGGACTTTCATATGAAGAAAGACTGGATAGACTCGGCTTGTACTCGCTAGAATTTAGAAGATTGATGGGGGATCTTATAGAAACTTACAAGATTCTTAAGGGGTTGGACAGGCTAGATGCAGGAAGATTGTTCCCGATGTTGGGGAAGTCCAAAACAAGGGATCACAGTTTAAGGATGAGGGGGATATCTTTTAGGACCGAGATGAGAAAAACATTTTTCACACAGAGAGTGGTGAATCTCTGGAATTCTCTGCCACAGAAGATAGTTGAGACCAGTTCATTGGCTATATTTAAGAGGGAGTTAGATGTGTCCCTTGTGGCTAAAGGGATCAGGGGGTATGGAGAGAAGGCAGGTACAGGATACTGAGTTGGATGATCAGCCATGATTACATTGAATGGCGGTGCTGGCTTGAAGGGCCGAATGGCCTCCGCCTGCACCTATTTTCTATGTCTCCAAAATACTGAAAATATTGAACAGGTCTAACAGCAATAGAAATGTTTATCCTGATGAAAGATTTAACTTATTTCATTTTAATCTTATGAAGCAAAAATGTTATTTAGCCCCCATACGAATCAGCCATGTCGTGCCTGCCGATATGGGCTTATATTTATGGCAACGGCAACATTCCAATCGATCACATTCCAGAAATAATCAAATTCATGTCATAAGTACATCTAAATCTATATTTTGTGTTATTGTCTATCCATGATCAATATTTTCATACTAAATATCCAGACTCCAGTTTTAGTCAGATGTATTGTGCCTAAAGGTATCATTTCTACCTTTTTTCGAAAACTGCAAATAATAACTTGTTTCTGTTAATGCTGTTCAGCGGTTTTTTTTCTTTACATTTTAAACAGATGTCTCCGAAGAAGAAATGCAAAATTGTCAATCCAAATGCCCAGCAAAAGAGACTGATTTAGACAGCATTCGCAGAGATTATCTGAATTTAGACTATTCCAAATGTGATGATCTACAAGACATTCTTAATGGGAAAGTAGTGGGCAGAAAGGCATGTCATGTGCGGTTTGAAGAGCAAAAACTTGTAGTTTACAATGCCAACATTGAAAAGTTGAGGAAAAACAAGGTGTACAGAGTTACAATCTGAGGAGTATGATGATGCTACTGATGATGATATGCCAATGTACCAGCTAGCAACTGATCTTCTCCATAAAGACTTGGTCTTTTGCTAGATATTGTAATTTCTTTACCTATCTGTTACAGACTTACAGCATATAATACAATAATATTAAAGTTCTGATCTTGAGAATATTACCTGTTCAACTCATCTGCCATTTCCTTGTTCCCCGTAATAAATTCACCTTTTTCAGTCTTCAAGGGTCCAACTATGGTCTTAACTAATATTTACCTCTTCACATACCTAAAGAAGCTTTTACTATCCTGCTGTGCCATGCTGGGAAAACAGAGGATGGGAAGGAGTTTCTTCCCAGAGGCCATTAGGACAGTAAACTCCTGTGTCACCAGGGACTAACTTACTGTCCCAATTTACTGTTGTGTGGTGTCTTTTTAAAATTGCTGATTTTTTCTTTTTTTCTCCCACAAATATGCAATGACTGATTCTGTTCCATTGTGTTTGTAGTTTGTGTTTGAACAAAGTCCGCGAGCATTTGCCACTGATCATATTATTGCACATCTCGTGTGTGTATGTGACGAATAGACTTGACTTGACTTGACTTGATGAGGTATTTGCGCAGCCCGTGATCAACAAGAACCAGTTTAGCAAGATTCCGGCCCGCATTGAGGAAGCCTCACCCTGTTTCACATTCTCCATTTCTGGCTTCCATTTGATGAAAACTTGAGAGGATTTCAACCTCTCTCTGTCTCTGTCTCTGTCTCCCCCGGCGGCCGCTGTTCCCCTGCGGGAGTCCCGGACTCCAGGCTGAAGAAAGCGCTCTGTCTGACGCCGGTTACTTTACTCCGCGCTGTTGCTGGGCGCCGGTGACAGACTCGGCCCCCGGGGGTAAGGAGGGTCCCGGCCGGAGGGAGGGAGGGAGGGAGGGAGGGGAAGCGGCCGCGCCGGCCGGGGATTGATCAGGTGAGTGGGGTCTCCGGGACAACTCACGGCGCCGGAGCCGCTGGGACAAAGCGATCGATCACTCACCCGTTTGCCAGCGGCATTCGGTGAAAGGGAATCCCCGCTGTCCCGGCCCGGCCCGGCCCACTGTCCCCGGGGCACGGCTCGGTCCCAGGCCCCGGTAGGTTTCCGGGCACGGCTCGGTCCCAGGCCCCGGTAGGTTTCCGAAGTCTGGTCGCTCGGGAGCCGGTGCGGGTCAGGGAGGGAGGGAGGGAGGGAGGGAGGCGGCTGTCGGTGACACATCGGGAGAGCTGGCCGGTCACCGGGATTTGTTTAATCCCAGTGGTCACATTCTGTATGTGACGGGCGGGCGGGCGGGATGTGGCCGCGATTGCAAGAAGGGAACTTGCTGCTCCACTGTGTGAAACTCTGGGCCGGCGGCGGCGACAAACTACGCTGAAACAGTCAATGTGTTACTGCTGAGAACATATTAATGTAACAACCAGAATTTCACAGCGACTGCCTCCTCTGTAACCCCCTTCCTCACTTCCTACTTACCGCATTCCCCCAAACCCGGCGCGGTCTCCCTGAGGAACCCCGGTCTCAGAGCAGCTCCTCGGCTTTCTTATATAGGGGGGTTGCACGTAAGGTCACTGGGTCATAGGGCTTGACGCACGGAGCCGCTCAATCCATCTGGAGGACATCCGAAACTTCCGTATTTGTTATTAATGCAAGAAACGCGTACTTTCCTACCTGTTAAAAACCGCCAAAATGTTGCATTTTTGCGCTGAAAAAAATTGTGGAAGTCGGGGTAAGTGTGAGAGACATCGTACCCAACTTTAGAATTCCAAACGTGAAGCGAAATGAAGGTAAATAGAAGCGAGAGCTGAAGGGACAACAACAGCTAAAGTGCTTGGTAAACATTGGCTGTGCAGATATCCGAATTGAAAATATTGGGAATTATCGCGTTTGCTCACTGCATTTCATCAACAGTAAGGCATTATTTGTGTTTTTTCTTGATACCTTTGGTATCTAAAAATTCTCAGGTGATAAATCTGGCTGTAAATTTTTCTTCAGATGCGTTTTCATTTTGAATGTAAAACCCACTTGGGAACCACAGGCGATTAAAAAAAATTACAGCCAGATTTATCACTTCTGAAACTTTTTAGAAGGCATGACCCGTCCTGTTGCTACGCTACACCAAGTGGATTACACGCGATGAACTGCAGGTAGGCACTTACCATTGTTTCCAACATAGCCGACCCGTTAAAACCCGCCGAAATTGTCAATGTTTGCGCTGTAAATAATTATGGAAATCGGGATAAGCGGGAGAGACATTTATCCTACTTCAGAATTCCAAAGGTGAGGAGAAATTACGGTAGATAGAAGTGAGAGCTGAAGGGACAACAACAGCCAGAGTGCTTGGCAAACATTGGCCGTTTGCTCACTGCATTTCATCAACTAAGGCATTATTTGTGTTTTTTCTTGATTCCTTTGGCATCTAAAAAGTTTCAGAAGTGATAAATCTGGCTGTAATTTTTTTAATCGCCCATGGTTCCCAAGTGGGTTTTTACATACAAAATGAAAACGCACCTGAAGAAAAATGTACAGCCAGATTTATCACTTCTGAGCCTTATTACCAAAGGAATCAAGAAAAAACACAAATAATGCCTTACTGTTGATGAAATGCAGTGAGCAAACGCGATAATTCCCAACATTTTCAATTCCGATATCTGCACGGCCAATGTTCACCAAGCACTTTAGCTGCTGTTGTCCCTTCAGCTCTCGCTTCTATTTACCTTCACTTCGCTTCACGTTTGGAATTCTAAAGTTAGGTACGTGTCTCTCACACTTACCCC